>NC_073694.1:122606981-122851981 GCF_029784165.1 Wyeomyia smithii
ACCATCTATGTAGAAAATGATTAACCCTGGACGCAAGTCAGGACCACCGCGTTCGCAAACATCACGCTCAGGTTCATCAAACATTCGAGATCGACTTCCAAAATTGTATCTTTCCTTCTCAAAGAGCTTTAATGATCTTTTAATCCGTAAAACGCTCTTTACGTCTTCTGATTGTATGAATTGATGCAGTGGAAGCATAAAAAGTAGAGTAATGCCTTGGTGGGTGTGCTTCTCAGTGCACCCGTTATTGAGAGAGTGGCTAGCCGTTGAAGTTTTTCCAACTTGTCTTGAGCACCTTTCTCCCTTGCTTTTGTCCACCATACCAGTAAGACATAGGTAATATGACATAGGTAAATCCAATGGATCATTTCCGGTTTGAGTCCCCACTGTTTACCAAAAGTTTTATTACATATCCATAGAGTATTTGTAGCTTTTTTTATAGCCTGCTCTAGATGTGTATTCCAGTTAAGTTTTTTGTCGAGAATTACTCCAAGGTATTTGACGTTATCTGAGAGTTCTAGAAGCTCACCTTTTGTCTATCATTTTTTTGAGAAGATCATCAACTATTAATGTCCACAGTAGAGGAGATATCACTTTTCCTTGCGGGCACTCTTTTATAGCTTTGACACATATATAAGAACTACCAAGGCTTTTGATAACATCTCGATCTGAGAACGACTGATGATAAGTTGATTGTCCTAAAGGATTTTGGCAAAGATTTGTTCTTTTATTGGCCTTAGGGATAGAAATAACCTGCGCTTGTCGCTACGCTCCAGGAATATAACCTAGAATTAAGCTGGATTGAAAGAGTTGTGTAAGAATGGGTATTAGAACTGCTTTACTCTTCTGTAGTAGGAGACTTGAAGGGTTCGAAGGAGTCAAGAACAACAAGAACTCCAGTACTTGATGCAGATGTACTTTAGTCTTCACTTGAGTTAATGATCGACCCGGGAAAGTGTCACACTAACAGTAAGTATGTAATGTGCATCTGAGCTTTGCTACTAGGCTATTGTCAATTTGGTCAAGGAAAGTTAGAAAAAAATAAAGCAAGATTCTTAAACTAATTGTGAAAAGTTTCCACGCTGATCTCTTCCCGGATGGTCTATTTTTACTGTCATCAACGAAAGTTTGTGTATTTATTCGATCAATTTTACTGCAATAAATGCGAATATAACATATTATATTGCGAATATCGAGAGAATGAAAAATTTCCAACAAATTCTACTATCAACTTCAAAAGTAGATAAAAATTTACTTGTCTGCGGATACGTATTTCAAACAACGACTTTTAGTCTTCATCAGTGAATGCAAATGTGCATATTTCATTACGCTGTCGTTCAAAGTATGTGTGAAATATTGACCCTGTCAATCGCACATTTTCCATGATAAATTAGTATTAATGATGTAGTTTCTGTATACATGTGAGACGTCCTAAAATATGTATGGAAGGCATGTCATATATTGCTATAGTATACAACTCGTTCTCCTATATATATCGCAAACTCTTCACGGTGCTTCCACAGACCGTTATTATAAAATGAAATGCACCAAAGAATCTGAGTACACCATTCGATTCGTTATGAGACGTTCGGTATATTTTTGAGTAATTGAGTAATTTTGAATAACGTAAAGTACAAAAAAGTGATATAAAACGATGAAATACTTTTTGCAAAGCTCGTTTTTCAACCAATTGTATGAAATAACTCCCAAAACATTTTCTACACATCCCAAGTATTATATTTCATGACACTTACCATTAGTGGACAGATTAATCCGCAAATCTTACAATGCACAATGATCTAAACTCGAAAAATCGTGATTATTTAAGACTTGACTGTAAAAAATTGATTTTATGTACCGTGGAATGGGGTGAAATTGATTATAAAATTTGGAGAAGTGAGTAAAGTTTGAAAAAAGCTCAAAAAATGTAATTTTCAACAATGATCATTTCATACCATTAAAGAAATACTGATGAATTCAGAGGAAACCACAAAGATTTTAATATCAGAGCTTGTTTTTGAGCTTTTGCAACAAACCGAATTGAATTTTGTCTAACGACGATCAAATAAGAGCAAATTTAGCAACAAGCAGCTCGTGAACCAAAATAAACAAATTTTAACCTGAAAAATCGTTATTTTCGTTTAAAAACTAGCTGTAAATGATATTTTTCAGCACAGAAATCATTATTTATCTTTAGCATATCGAAAAAAAGCACATTGCCAAAAGAACGTATGGATTTCATTACCTTACCTTACCTGTCAGCTCCAGGCCGAAGTGTCCCTTGCTGTTCGAAGAAGTCATCTCCAATCAACTCGGTCCATGGCTGCAGCTCGCCAGCCATGTCGTCTGCGGAGGCCCCGCAGGTTGTCTTCCACTTGATCGGGCCACCTTGCTCGCTGCGCGCCCCGTCGCCTTGTTCCAGCCGGGTTGTTATCAAGAGTCATTTTCATCGGGTTGTCGTCCGACCTCCTAACGACATGCCCAGCCCACCGTAGTCTCCCGATTTTCGCCGTTTGAACGATGAGTGGTTCTCCCAGCAGCTGATGCAACTCTTGGTTCATCCGCCTCCGCCATGATCCATCTTCCATCTGCACTCCACCACAGATGGTACGCAACACCTTTCGTTCGAAAACCCCAAGGGCGCGTTGGTCCTCCACGAGCATAGTCCAGGTTTGGTGGCCGTAGCGGACTACTGGTCTGATCAGTGTTTTGTAGATGGTTAACTTCGTGCGGCGGCGGATTTTATTCGAGCGGAGCGTCCTCCGGAGTCCAAAGTAGGCACGATTTCCTGCCATAAGGCGTCGACGAAATTTTCTGCTGGTGTCGTTGTTAGTAGTCACCAGTGAGCCCAGGTACACGAACTCGTCTACCACCTCGATTTCATCACCGCTAATATGAATTCGTGGCGGGAGGTTAACACTGTCTTCTCTGGAACCTCTTCCTCTCATGTACTTGGTCTTAGATGCGTTTATGGCCAGTCCAATTCGTCCGGCTTCAGCCTTCAGTCTGATGTACGTCTCCGTCATCTTTTCAAGGGTTTGTGCTACAATATCAATGTCATCGGCGAAGCCAAAGAGCTGAACAGACCTTCTAAAATCGTTTTATTGTTTTTCAGCCGGCCGATCTCCTCTCTAACCTCCTGGAGGTCAGTGGCTGGGATTCTGTCGTCATCTGCGCGTACACCAAGATCTACTAGCACTTCGCCGTCGTCCTCTGCTACATCGCCATTAAGGTGCTCATCGTAGTACTGCTTCCACCTGTCAATCACCTCACACTTGTTCGTGAGAAGGTTGCCGCCCAGGTCCCTGCACATGTCGGTTTGTGGCACATAGCCTTTGCGGGAACAGTTCAGCTTCTCGTAGAACTTTCGTGTGTCATTCGCACGGTACAATTTCTCCATCGTCTCGCGATCTCGATCTTCCTCCTGGCGCTTCTTTTTCCGTAAGACCGAGTTTTGTCTGTTCCGTGCGCGTCGGTAGCGCTCCACGTTCGCCCTCGTTTGGTGTTGCAGCATTCTCGCTCGTGCGGCATTCTTCTCTTCAACTAACTGTTTGCACTCGTCGTCAAACCAGTCGTTTCTCCTGTTCGGAGCCATAGTACTAAGCGCCGCTACAGCAGTACTACCTATGGCTGATCGAATGTCCCTCCAGCCATCTTCAAGAGAAGCTGCGCCAAGCTGCTCTTCCGTTGGTAATGCTGCTTCCAGCTGCTGCGCGTACTCCCGTGCAACCTCGGCGTCCCGTAGTTGCCCAATGTTTGGTCGCGGTGGGCGACTTTGACGCGTGTTTCGCACCGTCGAAAGTTTTGAGCGCATGCATACTGCAACAAGGTAATGATCCGAATGAATATTCGCACTGCGGTAGGTGCGAACGTTGATGACGTCAGAGAAGAATTTACCATCGATTAGAACGTGGTCGATTTGGTTCTCCACTTGTAAGTCAGGTGATCTCCAGGTGGCTTTGTGGATGTCTTTGCGGGGGAAGAAGGTACTTATAACTACCATACCGCGGGAGGCTGCAAAGTTATCACATCGTTGGCCGTTATCATTTGATGCGGCGTGCAGGCTATTCGGCCCTATCACCGGTCTGTACATTGCCTCCCGTCCTATGTGAGCGTTCATATCACCGATGACGATCTTAACGTCCCGTTGCGGACAGCTATCATACACCTGCTCCAGCTGCGCATAGAACGCTTCTTTCTCATCGTCGACTCTTCCTTCGTGTGGGCAGTGCACGTTGATGATGCTGTAGTTGAAGAACCGGTCCTTAATTCTCAACTTACACATCCTCACACTGATCGGCTGCCACCCGATCACGCGTTGGGGCATCCTACCCAGCACTATAAAGCCCGTCCCAAGCTCGTTGGTAGTGCCACAGCTCTGCAGTTCCTGCAGTGCTACGATTTCGAAGTTGCGCGGATTTAGTTTATCATATAAGATCCTGTCGCAGCCGTGAAAGCCTAACGATCTGCAGTTCCATGTACCGAGTTTCCAATCGTAGTCTTTATTTCGTCGCCTAGGTCTGTGCCGATTGTTCCGATCCGTATTAACTTCTTCGATATTTGCAATGTTTGGTGTTTTTCGGGGCGGCTTGTTGGGCCTTCCCCAACCCCCTGTCTCGCCGGAGGGCCATCGTGTCAGCTCTGATTAGAGTCCCACGCTGACACCAGGACGTTGATCAGCCGCTCCTAACATGGAGATCAGACGCTGTTTTGAGCCGCACCATCTTGGTGAACAGACGCTCGGGTTGGCGAAGCATTTCCTCTACCGCCGAGATATGGTTACCGCGTCAACGATCGCGTCGCACCTTCTCACTTAGCTATTGTCGGATGACAACATTGCCCAGGCAATGCCAACCAGTTGTGTCCATGTTTTGAATGGTAATCTATTGTATCATATGACTCGTGGAGGCGTGAGATAGGAACTTGTGAGGACCGGAGCTAAGTTTAACGCTCCTTCCAAGTTGTCGACTCACCATTTGAATCAATTCCACCCAAATTTTCATCATGGTACCTTATAGAATTATCGAATTTATTTCATGAAGAAGACGATAGAAATTTCACCAATAGTCATAGAGGTTGATTGGAGCATATACCAGTACTTGTTTTTAAATTATACTATTTCGGGAAAAATGTACATGAAGCTAGTTAATTGGAATTTTTTTTAAAAATTGATCAATTTCACCCCGTTCCGTTGTACTTAATGTCTACAGCAAAACTGTTTCATAGAATAAGGTCTTTCGATTTATCGATCAATTCACCTAGCAGTTATATAAAAAAATATTTTGTCTATTTTTTAATATACCAGATTGCTTTCTTCAGAAAAATGTAAAAGAAAACAAGTTGCTGAACACTGTAGTGTCCTATCTGTAAGTTGGACATGACAAAATAGAGTTTTTTTTTGTGGAACACTCCACTCAGCTAAGCTTTTCTCAAGACTTTGTATAATTTATTGTTTTGGCAATCACAGAAAAAGTTATAGACAGAAAACCGGTTTTAAAACGGGTAAGTATTTTCAATAATACGTACTGTGCGGGTAAAATGAACAGCCCAAAGTAATTGTATAAAAAAATTGTAAATTTCCATTTCAAATTCGGGATGCTTCGTGTTCATATCAAAAGGAAGGCAGAGGTAAACTTGGACCGATGAACAGATGGCCACGGCCAAACGTGCCGTTGAATGCTGAATGTCCTAGAACAAGCTTCCACCATTTCCCAGTTTCTCGCGAATAAAGTCACATATTGTTATTGATTCTACGATAAACGGTGAAAATTAGACTCTTGGTGAATGCATAACTGTGTCACGTGTTATGCAACAACATTTTACACTAGATTCTGTTTTTACGCGACTTTTTTTTACGTGATTTTACTTAACACGTTTTTTACGCGATTTTCTCGTAATTACGCGATTTTCTTGAAATTACGCGATTTGTGACATGGAAAACATTTGTATACGAGTCAACATATAACACACACATACATACACATACATACACACATACACACATATGCACACGTACACACACATAAACACACGCATACCTACACACATACACACATACATACACATACACATACACACACACACATACACACACATATACACACATTCACACACATACACACACATACACCCCATAGCGAAATATTTTATCAAAACGACGCGATTTTTTTTTAACACGATTTGTTTCGAATTACGCGATTTATTCAAAACTACACGATTTTCTACGCGATTCTTTTTTGCGTGCACGTATCAATCGCGTAAAAAGAGAAATCAGTGTACTACCAGTAGAGCGATAATTAACCTTCACGTCCAAGGTGTTCATATTACCACCTCCCTATGTTCATTTTGCCTACACGTGACCATTTTACCCCCAAAAAACTCTTTTTAAAAACACTCAAGAAAACTCTGAAAAATACTATATATGAGAACTTTTACTCGTCGCCATTAGTGACTCATAGCGAATTTCTTTATTCCACCAGCTCATGAGCTCACCTCGTTTTGACCTGAAAGCGCACTAACTGCTGTCAAAACCCTTCTTTATTCGCTCGATATTGACCCAGTTTTGACCTGGAAGCGCCTGCAAAACAGACAGGTTCGCACTGTGATTTTTGTCAGTTTTGCGAGTGGGTTCACCAATACTATTACATCGTATCTGTCAAAACGGTCAAAACACGCGGGTGATGCTGAAAACAAAAGAAAAATGTGTTGTCGTCTGTGCAGTGAAATCATGGAACGCAGAGAGAAATAATTGCTGCAGCAAAGGTATTTGTTATGGAACTATTGGAATCGGATTTAGATTTGCATTCCGATTCCGATTCCGAGTTCGAAAGTGCTTTAATCAGAATTTTCAGTAAGCCATCGAAAACAAGCAGGAGTCGGGTGGCGAATTTTGTCATCGACGTAGTGGAAAAATATACAGATGCGTTTGTTATTGTTGCTGTTTTTCAAGCTGCAAAACCAAAACACGACCAAAGCAGAAATCTTTTAAATCTTAAATAATATCAAAAATGATTTGTTATTGTTGTGTTTAGGATTGGCATCCGCAATACAAGAGCTACCGATCGGATAACATTTGTTTTTCACGCTTCTGGATCCGAGTTGCATCCAAGTTGCGACCGATCGAATATACGTAAAGCTGTCATAAGTTGAAAACAGACTGAAATCAGCTGATCGCAACTGTCTCGTGGATTGCCTTATTTATGTTTACAATGCACATGGTCTCACGCACACCAACGCAAGGCTTTAGATCATAGATCGAGATCGTTTTTTTATTCCACCCGAATAAATGGCACTAACCCCGTGGAATAAAGAAATTCGACTCATGGTTTTAGTGTTTAATGAGGTTGAAAATTGAAAAAGGGCTTGGGTGTCTATTTTATCACCCCTTTCCCTTTGTAAATCTTCATAAAGTTAGCTTCAAATTAGAACACGAGAACGTCGATATTGACTTGTGAATTTTCCAAACGAATAAGAAACTGAAAATTTTGGTCAATTATTGGTGAATTGAGTTTCATTTGGAATGGACGCCTTTGGAATAGAATAATTCTATCAATAATTGCACAATCTAATGCTTCCAAAACGGACTCAATATGTGTGATTAATTAACTAGATACATGACCTTGATTGTAGATGGATTTTCTACTGATGAAAAACATGTAGGACTATTAAGGGTTTAATTTGAGTGAAATCCTGTGGAACAATCATCAAACAAAAACCACTCAGTGGCTTGCTATGAACAGGACACAATAGTAGAGGGTGATTCGTTATTGATTTTAGGAGAAATTACGTTTTCAATACTTTTATGGGCGAAAATGCCATGTTAAAGGTATTGCAGATTGTGAGTTCGAGTCCCGTCTGGATGAGAATTTTTTTTATAAGTCTAAGTCGCACCTTTTGTTTCTGTTTCGCATCCTCTTAAATCTTCATAGTTTTCCCGCTTTACTAAACTTAAAACAAAAATTTACCATAGGATCCCCAAAGAATTATTCCATTATCGGTGTGTATCGTTAAAAAACCACCGGTTGCTAATCACCTTTAATATAAATTTTGTGCTCGTATGTGCATTGGAATGGTAAATATGTTACGGCAATTAATAAAATTCCAAGTTCAATGCGAGCTTCAATTCTCAAAGTTCCAATAACTTTAGTATAAAGAACACGATGGATTACAATTACAACTCTACCACTGAAACTTTAAATTCTATCGAATCTATCGTAATTGAGATCGTATTTTAATTGGATATTTGCTTTGAGAAAAGTTTCAGTAGTAATTGCAATGAGCAAATTGTTTATAGCTAAAAAATTAAAAGTTGGACTGTGTATTCATGTATAATAATTGATTTATTTTCTCGAAAACAGGCGCTGCAGTATCCAGTGCAACCCGTGTCCAACCTTTCAATAAAGACAAGTGCTTCACACTGCTGGTTCTAGATGATCAAAACACGGATTGGTCAAAATATTTCCGTGGTAAACGACTTCACGGTGACTTCGATATACGGGTGGAGCAAGCAGAGTTTAGAGAAATCTCGCTTACAGCAAACGCAGATGCTGGTCCATTAATCTCATTCATACGAGGAAGTTCAAAACAACCAAAGTCTTTCCGACCCGACTTCATTCTTGTTCGTCAAGCACCACGGGACGGAACCAAAGATTATCGGTCCACTCTTTTGGGCTTAAAGTATGGCGGAGTGCCTAGCATCAATTCATTGCATTCACTGTATCAGTTCCAGGTAAGTTTGATTTGTTTTTTTTTTTAAACTTTCAACAGTTATGACCAAACCATAACGAATCAACAAGACGTTTAAAATTCTAAAGCAACCGAACAATTGTCCAAGTGCTATTGAAGTTTGGCTTTTGCTTGGTAGCCTCAGGCTTTTAAATGACCTCAACTGGTTTTGCTGTTTGAGTATCCTTCAAGGTTGGTCATGTAGGTTAAGCATAACATTCACCTTGCTGTTTCAATCACATTTTTTTTCCAAACTAAAGTCATTATTAAACTTTTTGTCATGTATGAATTATGGCATCACCTGACATCTGGGAATTTGGTCAATCGAGCCACCGAAGAGGTGAGCGAATTCATGGGCAAAACAATGTAGAACAAGGAACATACAATATGAACGTTATCGACACTGGTGGGGAATTGTTTTGTTTTGTTTTTTTTTTTTTTTTTTGGTTTTGTAAGAATTTGTTTATTTCTAACTAGTTAAAAGTTTTTACAGATAATATTTACATTTCACAATCTAATTCAACTCCAGTGAAGTTAGGTTAATACCATTAGTACTACAATGTATAATGAAGCTTGAATATTTTGCAAACAATGTCAAAGTTTTAGTTTTTATTGTTTCTCGGAGGCTTCTCAACTGTGGTCTCAAGAGTTCTCCTATCTGAAGTCTGCGCCATCCATTCAGAAAGCATGTTCACCTTCCGTTGTAGTAAACTCCAGGCTGGTTCCACACGCCTACATTCGCTCAGTTTGTGCTCTAATGTCTCAACAGCGTTATTGCAATATAAGCAATTTTTCCGTCGGCTCTGTTCATCCGAAACATCAGCTTTCGGTGTTCAAGTTTTCCATTGATCAATAGAAACAAGACACTCCTTTCGCTTGAGTTAATGCCTCGTATGGATATATTTCTCCAAATCAACCGCCAATCTGCTGTGGGGTAGTCATTGGACACCGTGGGTGATTCAGTCTGTTAAACGTAGTAACTATGAAGCGTTTCTACGGATATATGTTGTTGGCCATGTGGAGGGATAGTTCGGAAATTTAAAATTATTTTTAAACAAGGACAATCTATGAGTGGGGTAGGATTCGCTTGGGAAAGAAAGGACATATAGAAAGGAAGGGAATTCATGTCATTCATATGCCGATTGATTAGAAGCGCTTTGCACTTGAGTGCCGCAAATGTAGTTTCAAACCGTCTGCCTCCTTGCTTCGCGCCAGCTGTTGCATTGGTACACATGCCGTAATACCGCGCCACAGAAACATTCTCATAGTCGAAGTCAGTTTTGCCGTATGGACGGCAGTCGGAGTGAGAATCGATGCAAGATATCAGATCTTTGACGTTATGAACGTGTTGAGGAGTATAACTTTCTGGTATAAGTTGAGTGTACGGAGTGAGTGTAGATAAATCTGCCTGGAGAAACTCAATACGATCGCATCCCAGTTCAGTTTATTTATCTGCCGAATGGAGTTAGCGAAGGTCACTCCCAACACACGGACGGTGTTTTCGTTTCGCAGCCATGGCACGGTGAGTGGCATGACATCGGTATACCCCACTGATAACGAAGTAGATTTCTCCAGGCTCAGTTTTGCTCCCAAGACGCGTTCAAAGCGTTGCAGTGTTTCTCGTATCTGGTCCATTCTTGTCAAGCATGTGCATATCACCGTCACATCGTCGGCATATGCGACAACGAGATCAGACTCACAAATCTCTTCAAGCTGTTTGAGCAGTGGGTGTAAATAGATCACGAACAGGTGCATTGAGAGCGGATCCCCTTGGCGAACTGATCTCTGGATGGGGAAGGCTGCTGAGAGATGTCCACTAATCAACAAGCGAGAGGACGAGAGCTCTCCGATCTTTTGGAGAAGGCGCACGAGATTCGGGTCAAACCCGAGCGAGCACATGTTACGAAAAAGGAAAGATCGGTCCACAACGTCGAAAGCATGACAAAGATCGAAGGATGCCAGCAAGCCACGATGTTTATGTTTAATCAGTTGTGCGACACGATCCTTCATAGCGAGAGTGACCTGGAAAATATTTCGGCTAGTGTTAGCGCATTTCTGGCTCTCGGTAAGCACGTGGTGGGTGCTCATGACACTCTCCAGACGCTGTTTGAGAATGCGTGATAAAATCTTGTAGTCGAAGTTTAGTTGCGAGATTGGCCTGTAAGCGCTCGCTGTTTGACCATTGCCCTTCTTTTTGACGAGCAACGAAATCGGCAGAGAAGTTCCCCGACAAAGCCTCGTTTATGACGAGGGTGAGCTCTCTCCGTATCACATCGAAAGTTTTAAGATAGAACTCTCGAGGCAGGGAATCTCCACCGGGGGATTTATTTGGGCTGCTAGATTTGATGGCTGTGTAAATTTCAGCTGCTGTTATGTCGTGCATGCAGGACTCACTTACCGGATCGTTTTCTGGAATCATTCTCTCGCATTCGAATGTGTTCTCCGTATCTTCTTCCGTCTCACCCACAGCATACAGAGATTGGTAGAAGTGAAGCATGTGCCGTTCGAATTCGGTAGCGTCGTCGATGAGTTGGTTTTCTTCGTTGCGTAGCTGTGAATTATTTGTTTTTCTCCTGCGTCTGTCGCCCAGCTGGAACATTGATATTGGTTCTCCCGCTATAAATGATTCATTGATGCGCATAAACGCCTGCGTGAAATTGCGCGGCAGAGTTAGCATTTTCGCTTTCACCCGGTTTATTGTACATAGCATTTCTGGGTTTTGGAAATAGCCATTGTACGCTTGCCGTAACTCTCTATATAAACGTTGATGTTTTTGGTGAAATTCATCAAAGGCCAGCTTCGATTTCCAACGGAAGAAAGATTTTATTCTAGGTTTAGCGTACGATAGCCACCACTGCATCCATGAGGGGTAGTTTCGTTTCTGACGAGTCCAGTATTGCCATTTTAACTGCAATTCGTTTATGTTTTCTGTTGTCAACAAATGAGGACGTAGAGACCAAAAACCACGTCCTGGCTGATGGCCTGACTGAGGAAGGCAAATACGTGCTGTTAACGCCTTATGATATGTAAAACAACACATATGCGAATCGGTTGACCTTAGCATACCTCGTAGACCTGGGCTGACATAAATGCGGTCTAACCGAGATGATGAGTTGTGTGTAATGTAGGTGTAGCCAGGGGTAGTTGGGTGGAGTTATTCCCAAACATCGAGAAGGTTTAGCTGCTGCACAGTTGCAGAAAGAGCGGGACTGTGGTGGCTTCCAGTAGCATCGCAACGCCGCACAACACAGTTGAAATCACCTCCTATCAATGTGTGCTCTGTAGGATGACGAATACAGTAAGCGAGAGTACTATTGAAGAGACGCTCTCTCTCCGCTCGTAGGGCCGTACCAGATGGAGCGTAAACGTTGCAGATGGTTGTGTTTTGAAGCCGTATTGCGATTATTCGTCCGTCGAGACTCTTCTCAACGTTCGAGAAACGCAGGTGATCTTTCAGTGCTATTGCTGTTCCTCTACGGGAGTAATCTATATTACACACAACGTTGTACCCAGGCAGGCTGATTTAATCATTTTCTACTTCCTGCAAAAGTGCAATTTCTATGCTCATTGTTTGTAGAAACGTCCGAAGCGCGTTTAGTTTTGTTGAGTTTGTGATGGTGTTTATATTTATCGATGCGATGTTGTAGCTAACGAGATTCATTAAATATTATATAGTCTGAAGAGTTCTATATTTTATCAACCTCAATCTCCTCAACTTCTTCGTCGTCAGCGTTGTTTTGTCGCTATTTCTTGCCTGGCGGTCGACCAATTCGGCGCTTGCTGCTTCCTGAAGCTGATGAACAGTCTGTGTCGTTTCCATCGGTTGAGGTAGTTTGTCGGGTAGTCATTCTGTTGGTAGTAGCTACCATTGCCGGAGGAGCCATGAGCGTCACGAGTTGATCGGAAATGTTCGTTTTCGCGAACTTCAGATCGATAGGATACGGTACAAAGAGCTTCATGTGAGCTAAGGGCAGCTTCGGAGCTACCGGTTTAGGTTAAACTATGCCTGGTCTTTGAATTAGCGGATTCGGTTTTGGTTGTTTTTCATTTTTCGCTCCCTCTCCGGGCTTAGGACCGAAAGGTTTGGCGGCAGTGTTCTTCTGCGTAGTAGCAGAGGGTTTCGTGGCGGATTTTTGTCCCGTTTGTTTTGCAACATTCGCATATGTCTTCTTCACAAGCAACTTTTTATTTTGCACACACGAGATGCCGTTGTGAATAAACTCGCTGCAGTGGCGACATGTTTGCAACTGGCCGAAATACGTCACACTTGTCGTTTGTCCATCAATCGTGATGTAGCTTTCAATATTGCGCTTTACCATCATGCGCACTATTTTACCTCCCGTCGAAAGACCACCGAAGCGATATTTGCTGTCCCATACGTGATCGGTGACCGACAGAACCTCACCGTAGTCGCTTAGAAATTCGGCAATTTGCTCGTTCGTTATGTCTTCGGATAAGTCCGATAACTTTGCCTCTACCGGTCCGTCCTCTAGTATAATCCAAAGTGTGTAGATTTTGCCATCTACTTCGGTTTCACGCTTTTTGTCGTGTTCTGCTATGATCTTCTGCGCCAGCTCCAGGTCAACGACCTTTACAAAAGCACATCCTAGCACCTGTTCGTACTGTAGACCCAACACGGTACCGACAAACTCGTGAAGCTCTTCAAAGGACGGCTTCTTCGGCACGTTCGCGTAGTCGATGCGAAACGTGTTTTCGCGTCGAACACTCATCGCGCAGATAAACGCGGCGAAAAATCACTCAAAACGGTGCTTAAGTGAAATGACGTTGTTAAATAGCTTGCGTATGACTTCCAGAGAAAAAACACGTCTGCTTTCTTTGAAAGTTGAGCGCTAACTGATTGGTCATGTAGGTTAAGCATAACATTCACCTTGCTGTTTCAATCACAGTTTTATTCCGAACTAAAGTCATTATTAAACTTTTTGTCATGCATGAATTATGGCATCGTCTGACATCTGGGACTTTGGTCAATCGAGCCACCGAAGAGGTGAGCGAATTCATGGGCAAAACAATGTAGAACAAGGAACATACAATATGAACGTTATCGACACTGGTGGGGAATTGTTTTGTTCGGAAGAGGAAAGATATTTTTGTACTTTGGAAACACTGAAGGAAAGCAACATCGAGTTCCACACTTCATTCACTCTGATGAACAGTCGGTTAAAATGATTCTCTCGCGACTGCCGGTATTTGACATCGAAGATGGTAGCACATAATGTTCAGCCCCCAAAGATAACGCTGTTTTCCAGAAAGGTAAGAGGGTTGAAAGGAACCGCGCTCTACGTACTATACATTTTTGAAGAAATCTTTAAGTCAGAGGCATTACAATCAATGTCATCGTGAACGGCATTACATTCACTGTCATCGTGAATTGAGTTCTTAAACATGGCGAGATATACCTGTCGACGCCATATTTGGTCTCTAACAAACAACAGACATTTTGCAGCTTTCTCTTCACCTTAACACTCGTCACAAGAGGTCATATCATCCAACTTCAGGATCAAAATTGTTAATCGATAACCTATCGAAAACGCCGATAACGATACCGTCTGTTATTGTTATCGACGATGACGCTTACGTCTTCAAACATTATCGTCATTGTCAAAGGCGATAACTGCTGGATGGTTTCGAATCGATAACGTTTGTTTATTAACAACCACTGCAAGACCAATTTTTGCATCATAAAATATATCATTTAGATGCATTTCAAACGCAAATATGACAATGCAACATACCTTGCTATTCAATGTCTTGCTATTTTGTGCTACAAAAAGTGCCTTAAAAGCTAGAACAATCAAAACTCGGACATTTATTTTCCTGATGAGAAGCGAAACATAAACAAATAAGGAAAAGTTTCTTTCTGTTGCCTAGTGATGCTTCGTCTCCAACCCTCCGAAGTGAAAAAACGTTTCCTCACTCCGTGCCTGCTTTTGGTCAAATCGTTACATCACTCGCTACAACAGCAAACAAAATTGACATAAGACGTTAGTGAGCTGATAACGTCTAGTGACTATCGTCATCGCCGATAACGTTAATGTTCGAAGACGCTATCGTCATCGTCAATAACGAAACCATACGTTATCGGTAACGGCGATGACGATTGTCGACGATATTCTATCGTATTAACAACCTTGATCAGGATCATACATCCATTGACTATTAATGCCTTGTTCAGACTACGTCGCACGATGATATCGGATATCACCTCGGGTGTTCACACAACAGCAAGCTGATATGATTTCACATTTGCTTTGGCAATTGAAAAGAGAAGAACACAAAAACAGGTCAAAGCAAAAACAAGATAACAAGAGCAATGCAATTAGAGTAGAGATGTCAGCTAGTTGGCTCGCACCAACGGGAACTCTCATGCAATTGTCAAAATGTGCGGGATGACAAGAGCAAAAATATATTCTTCCTTGTTTTTCGCATGCAACGCGAATTTCGAAATTTGTAGAGTTGCGTCAACTGTCTTTGGGCCGTGCCATTGTCATGTCATGTTATTTATCTATTGTTGTACTGCCGTGGGCTGGGGTTTTGACGTAAGCGCCAGAAACACAAAATCGCTCCAGAAGCATCGCAGCACTCCTATCTCATCGTCATTTCTATATAAAATGGCGCTAACGTCACATCTTGTCTTTGATATTTCTCAGCTATTTTTCAATATTTTTAAAAACGGCACCTAACATTTTGAAGTGGGCTATTCATACTATAGTATTACGTAAAAAAACGAAATTTGAAAATTTGGCGTTTACGTCAAAATCCCAGCCCACGGCAGTGTAGCGGTTCTATTTTCTGTAGTTACAACTGATTAATCGTTTCTGTAATGTTGTTTATACCTTGATATAACTCGTCGTTTATAGTAATTTGCTTATTGTTGTTCCAAGTGAATTTGCCAATGTCGTCATTTATGAGTTTAAAATCGTCGGCGTCTGGCGAGTCGACGTCCATTTCCATGCTCGTCCTAGTGCGTCTCATCTCTTGGTTCGTACGCGTGTACGTTCCAGTTTTGTCCCTAGGTCGGAGACTTTCCGTCTAAGTATTGAGATGATTTCGGCGTCGTCATCCGTGTCATTTTGTCGTGAGAGTAGTGTCAATTTAATGTTTTGCACGGTTTGGCTTATCTTGTTAACGTGTATAATTTTGTTGTATCCCTGAATGATTTTACAATTTATATCTATAAATGCGAATGCCTGTCTGTCTGTCTTTCTGTCTGTCTGTCTGTCTGTTCCCTTATAAACAATCTTTGACCGTCGCGCTACCGCGTGTATCTAACCTTCTCTCGACAATTCGTACTCGCCGCGTAACAATTTTTAATCAGTGCTATGGAAAAGTGTGGCATAACCAACTGTACTTCGACCGACAACCGTTTCCTGTGGAAATGCGAAGGAATATGCAAAAGGCACTTCCACGCTGCCTGCGTAGGAACCCGTAGAAACCAAGAAGAACTACTGCGTTCATTCATGCTGCCCTTATGCATAGAATGCCAGGAACAGTTCATGGACCAACTCCAACTGAAGAAGCTCATCCAGCACCAGAAAATTTTAACAGAAAGTATTGAATCACAAATCAAATCAAATCATTCAATAATCAGTCAACTTCCTAAACTGACTGTAACGCACGACACACTGGACAGTATCAATACACTGCTTTCTGAATTGAAGACGGAAATTAAAAAAGTAAATATCAACACAAACAATGCGTCGGCAAAAACCATAAATCGCATTTCGACGCTGTTCGGCGAACTTGGCCATGACTCCATATCGGACATATCGGACATTAGCAAAGAAAACCGGCAGCACACAAAGAACATACAACAGCACCTGGAAAAAGCATTTACTAATATAGAATCAAAAATTGACAATATGGAACACCAATTAGAAGCTATACAAAATAAGAAAACAAACTGCAGTACAACGGCGCAGGAACTAATTAATGAATTAAAAGCGCTCAAAGAATCGAATTCACTCCAGCCAAAAACAGACAATCATCCCAGTCTGGCTGAAGAACTTCGCCTTTCATTGCCACTTCCAGAATCGGACTCAGAAGAACACCGTACTCCAAATTTCACATCAGGCTGGCGCCTATTTGGCAATTAAAAAGTATGGAAACGCGACTGGACTGAATATGACGCCAGACAGCGTAAAAGACGCATGCAGGAAAAGCAAGCAGAAAAGGCCGCTCGTAAACGTATGCAGCAACGCAAACGTCAGCAGGAAAACTCAAACCCTATCAGCATAAGTAACACCTATAAACACGGAATAAACCATTTCGCCTGCAACTCAAAGAAAACTCAAATTGCTGAAATGCCAAAACAACCACTACCCTCGGACAAAGACCTCCTGGCAGCTGCACGCGTTCAATTTGCTGGGCCGCCGAATTCGGACATAACATCAAAATTTATAAATTTCCAAAAAGGCGAAACTATCAACTCATATCGGACAGAAAAAAATGCAACTAACAATGAAAATTCTGCACCGGCTCCTGTCAGCAACGCCAGCATACAATCAGCACCGCAAGACAGCCAATTTGAACTTGACCCCATGCGTCCACCAATCGTCCGACTTACGCAGCAATCATCGAATGGCGACGAGCGCTTTTTGAAGGCTAGACTCCGCGACCCAAAAGTAATGCATATAACACGCCTATATCTCGCATACATGAAGGACCAACCATCATCTGTATGCGTAGAAGGAATGACACCAACCAGTATAAGAATGCTTCTCGCATCCGAAGGACTGCCGACATCTCCAGAACAACTCCAACGCGTCTTTATTGAAGTCCATCAGGAATATGGACTCACGCCAGCCGAAGCAGTAGCCGACCTTCAATCATATCGTCATTTTTTATCAAATGAACGCACGCACCGTCTTCAACAACTTCGCGAAAGTGTAAATAAATTTAGTACAAATTTTCGCAAGTAAGGACGCCCTCTTCTGAGGCAGAACCATTATATTTAAACATAAGTAATAACTTGACTAACACTTCTTCGCTTCCTCGACAGAATGCGACTGAAATTCTTATCTATTGTCAGAATTTCAATCGCATGAAAAGCCCAAGCAAAATGAAAGAAATTCAACAAAATCTATTGTCGTCATCTTTTAAAATCATTTTAGGAACTGAAAGTAGCTGGGACGAAAGCGTAAGAAGCGAAGAAGTATTTGGAAACAATTACAATGTATTCCGGCACGATCGGAATTTGTCTACCAGTCAAAAAAAGTCAGGCGGTGGAGTCCTCATTGCCATTAATGTAGACTTTACTTCTGAAGAAATAATATCCGACAAATATAAAGAATTTGAACACGTATGGGCCAAAGCATTTATTGCTGGCGAAGAACATATCTTCTGTTCCGTGTACTTTCCACCGGAACATGCTCATAAACATTCGTATGGATTATTTTTCAAAACTCTAGAATCTATTATGTCTAACATGAAACCAGAAGTAAAACTGCATGTCTATGGCGACTTCAACCAACGTAATGCAGACTTTATTGTAGACATTGAAAATGAATCTATCTTACTCCCAGTCGTAGGCGAAAACGAAACACTGCAGTATCTTTTTGGCAAATCCTCAGAACTCGGTCTATATTAAATCAATCATGTCAAAAACAAACAAAATGCTTATTTAGACCTATTATTCACAAACTGCACTGAAGACTTCTGTGTAGATGCATCATTGATCCCATCTGGAAAAATGAAGCATTCCACACAGCAATTGAATATTCAATAGTAATGAATAACACTTCGTACCCCAGCGACTGCGAGTACGAGGATGTACCGGAATACCACAAAACTGACTTCGAACAAGTCAAACGTAGACTTCGCATAATAAATTGGCGTAGTATAATTTGTAAAGAAGGAAATGTCAACGAAGAAGTAACAAAATTTTATGAAATAATTAATCAAATTATATCAGAAAATGTACCTCTAAAGAAAAGAAGACGAACGAACACCAACAAATATCCAGTGTGGTTTAATCCACAATTGAAGAACCTAAAAAATAGAAAACAAAAAGCACATAAAATATACAAAAAGACAACAATAGCGAAAATCTTCAAAATTACCAAGAAATTTGCTGTCAACTTGACGCAGCCATTAAAATTGCACATGAAGAACATAATCGTAAAGTCGAACATCAAATCAAGTCTTGCCCTAAGAACTTCTTTAATTACGTAAAAACCAAACTAAAAAGTAACAACTTTCCATCACGAATGCATCTTGACAGTGATGTAGGACAAACTAGTAATGAAATATGTAGTCTTTTTGCCACTTTTTTTCAAGAAATTTACACCACATATGAAGAAACAGATCGCGACCGCGAATACTTCTCGTATTTTCCTGAATTTTCGAATTCTTTATATGTCAATCAAATATCTGAATTCGAAATTCAAAACGCACTTAAAAATTTAGACGCTACGAAAGGTCCTGGACCTGACAGAATAGCTCCAATTTTTCTCAAAAATTTGGCAGAAGAACTATCTACACCCTTACAACACCTTTTTAACATGTCCCTGAAGAATGGAATTTTCCCAGAACTCTGGAAAACCTCATATTTAGTGCCAATTTTCAAATCTGGCGCTAAATCTGACATTCGTAATTATCGTGGAATTGCCATTATTTCATGCATTCCAAAATTATTTGAATCAATAATTAATGAAAAAATCTTTCAACAAGTAAAACACCAAATTACAACTCAACAGCACGGCTTTTACAAAGGCCGATCAACTACCACAAATCTTTTGGAATTCATAACTTTCACTCTGACTGTAATGGACAACGGTAACCACGTAAAAGCTCTTTATACGGACTTTAGCAAGGCATTTGACAGAATCGACATACCATTATTACTCTTCAAGCTCGAAAAATACGGAACTGAAACAAAATTTTTGGAATGGCTGCAGTCATACTTAACAAAACGAACACAAATAGTCCGCTTTCAAAATTCCTTTTCAAACCCAATAGAAGTAACTTTTGGGGTTCCTCAAGGTTCCCACCTGGGCCCTCTTCTTTTAATATTATACGTAAATGACATTTCCTTTCTTCTTAAGTCAATACATGTGCTTGTATATGCTGATGACATGAAGCTCTTTATAGAAATAACCAATGCAGAAGACTTCGAAATATTCCAGAATGAAATTAATGTATTCTACACTTGGTGCAACAAAAGCCTATTACAACTCAACATTAAAAAATGTAATTCAATAGCCTTTAGCAGAAAAACAGTAACACCACCAACAAACATTTTCTTAGGAAACCAACCAGTAGAAAAATGCAAAATCGTTAGGGACCTAGGCGTAATCTTAGACTTCAAACTTACATTCATAGAACATTATAATACAATTATCAACAAAGCAAATAGTATGCTGGGCTTTATAAAACGCTTCGGCCACAATTTTCAAGACCCATATACAATCAAACTATTATATATTACATACGTCCGACCAATTCTGGAACATTGTAGCATTGTATGGAATCCCTATATTGCCACACATGAAGAACGCATTGAATCTGTCCAAAAACAATTTCTTTTGTACGCGCTTCGTAAGCTAAATTGGACATCATTTCCCTTACTATCATATGAAGCACGCTGCATGCTTATAGACATACAAGCACTTAAAGAACGCCGCGATCTTTCAATGCTTTATTTTATCAATGACATTATTTCTCAACGCGTGCAATCTACTCAATTATTATCACAACTAAATTTTTATGCACCCAGTCGTCAATTAAGAAATCGTAAAATATTTTCGGAAAATTCTCACAGAACAAACTACTCAAAAAATGGCCCAATAAATCGCATGATGCGTCACTATAACCAGCACTGCGAAAATATCGACATCACCATGGGCAGAAATCAAATAAAAAAACGACTAACTACTGGAAATAATGTATAGAATATAAGAAAACATTGTATAATTATAACTGTAGTCTACATTTGCTTGACGAAATAAAAAAATAAATAAATATTGATTCAAAAACTACTGAACCGATTACCGTGAAAATTTGTACATAAAGGTCTTCGAGTACGGGGAGTAATCCTAAAATATTAGTTTTGCTCTATCTCATAAGCGTAGGCAAGGGGGGGAGAATTTGTGTTTCAAGAACGTGAAAACTTCCTCCCCGATAATCGTGCAAATTTATATACAGATGTTTTTGAATTCACGAGGTTTTTTGCCACGTTACGACGACCTTTCTGTATCTCAGAGGCGTCGTAAGGATGAAGGGAGGAGGTTAACAATGTCAATCTTTGATGATTTTAAAACTGCTCGACCGTTATGTATTAAATTCGGTATGTAGATTCTATAGTAGCTGATGTATTACAATGACTTTTACCTATTCCATAAGCGTGGCAAGGGGGGAGGGGTATATTATTTATTTATGAGCTCTTCAACACCTAACTTGCTCACCGTGCCATTTTCGATCGGTGGGTGTGTTTCTATAACATTGATTTTTCTCTATCCCAGTGGCGTAGTAAGAAGGGGATGTACAAAATTTATTGTTTGTAAATTATTAATTTATATACATTATTCATATACAGGTGGTTTTGAATATGAGGTTTTCATCTGAGACTTTACTACATCTCAGTGGCGTAGTTAAGAAAAAGGGGAGGGGAGATGAATGTTGTCAACCTGTATTAATTTTTTAACCGCTTATCCGGTTATTATTTAATTTGGTAAATAAAAGTCGTATAGAAGCGTATATGTTTCTATTACTTTGAATTATGTCTATCTAATACAGGAATGGAAAAAGCGGAGAAGAGAGCAACTACAAATTTGTTCATTGTAAACACCTAAATGCCATTGTAAACTTCTAAATGCCAATGTGAAGACATGTTTTGAACTCAACAGGCTAATATTGGTATTTTCGAAACCAAAAATCAACTCAAGATGTCAAGATGACATTCTCCGGTTTCTGGAGAACATTCCAAAATGGTCCAATACCACCCAATATAAATATTTCTTAAGCCAGAACAGTGCCGAGACTGAAAATCAAATCTAGACGCCATCTTGAAATCCAAGATGGCGACTTCCGGTTTCAGAAAATTATCAAATACCGTCTATTATGGTTTGTTATGGAACCAAAACGATACCCAGCGACCAAAAACCGGCTCCAGACAGCATTTTAAAATTCAAAATGACGATTTCCAGTTTACAGAAAACAGTCTAAAAAGACCGAATACCACCTATCCTCGTTACTTTTGGAATCGAGATGATGCCCAGAGACCTGGAATCTACTCTAAATACTATTTTTAAATCAAAAATGGTGACTTACGGTTTCCGAAAATAACGAAATATCACCCAATATGGGCACTTCTGCAATCAAGATGATGCACATAGGCCAAAAATCGTCCCTAGACGCAATTTCGAAGTGACTATTTCCGGTTGCTGGAAAACAGCCCAAAATAGTCATTCCAGAACCGAGATAAAATACAGGATGGCGACTTTTGGTAAAATCTCCTAGCTGGTCTCAAGGTACGATGCTGGTCTAAGAAGCCAGTATGTTCGAGTCCCGGCTCGGGAGAAACTGTTAGTGTCAGTAGGATCGTAGCGCTAGGCCCGCAATTGTCCTGTACACTTAAAAGTCGGCTGCGAAGTCTGTGTATAGTAAAACAGAAGGTCGAAATCCGATACGGAATGTAGCACCGAGGCTTTGCTTTATTTGACTTTCGGTTACCGAAAATGACCAAATACTACATTGAATCGACTTCACTGACCATTTTGAAATGCAATATGATGGTTTCCGGTTTCTGGAAACCAACCTATAATGACCGAACACCAACGAAATGATGCCAAGAGACCTTAAATCAACTCAATACGCCGTTTCGAAATCCAAGATGGTGGCTTATAATCACGGGTGGGATATAATCACGAAATTTACAACTTTTTTCGTAAAAATGTTATATCTCGAGATTGGCTTATATTACCCGGGATGATAGTTGTTTATGTGAAATTTTCCAAGGAACACGATGAAATTATCAAATTTAAAATAAAAATGGCTGCATTTTACGAAAAATGTAAATTTAGTTTTCAAATACAAAAATAATTTATCTGGCAACACTTCCGGTCAAAACTTATATTTTTTCTGGATTACTTGGTTCATTTTCTTGAAAAAATCATCTATTAGTATTTTTCGGACATCTTACGTCTATGAATTGTAAGAAAAAGAAAGAAGAGATTTTGAACAAAAAATGCGTGACTTTGCAATAAAGAGGGGAGTCCTAGAGAGCGACCCAATCGATACCAAAATTGGGATTTTTCCAAAGAGACAGTAGATGAATAATTCCCCCAACTTAGAGCAAAATCTGTGATGGTCTTGTCCAAGTGGCATGTACACTTCGTATGGAATGACCCATATGTTCAATAAATTATCGAATTCTTCGGAACGCTTCAATCCAATAAATGTATATTCACTCTTTAGGTTCTAAAATATTGATGTTGTAATCTATACATATAAAAATGCAATCCGGTCTGTCTGTCTGTCTGTCTGATCGAAAACTACCGAACCGATCGGCGCACTGTGGGGCAGAACCCAGAAAAGTCGCGACAAAACTAAAAAAAATGAAATTCAGTTTTCATGCCCCATTTTATTTTCTACTTGCAGTAGACATGTTATCGACTGGAAATCATGATAATTCACTTTGAAAAATAATTTAGAAAATGTGCCATAATATTGTGAAAGTGAGGATTTACAAGGCTTGTAAAATGGAAGAAAAAATTCTCACAGATATTTTCCAGTAGGGCATGCAAATACTTAGAAATTAATTAGCTAACTCATATGATCCTCATAAAACAGAGTATAAACTAATAGGTAATGTGATATTAAGACAGTTTTGTTGAAAATAGGTTCGTTGGAGGCATAGTGTGTAAAACAAGTTTATTTTGTAATTTTTCCTCATTTTCGGCAACATGAGAAACATAAAGTTCTACGTTGTTCTGCTATGACACTATTATTGTACTAAAATACTAAGAATTGCCTAGTACTAAACAAAAAATCAGCTGCTACTAGTTGCGACTTACCGAGTAAGTCGAGTTTTCGCAACGATTATTTTCATGTCAATTCATGTAAAATATCGTCAATCAGCAGTGTCCGTATCGATGTTTTTCCTACAACAGGCTTTGCTGAATGCCGATGTATGCAACACGACCATGATTGTGTTCGGGGGTCTGTCGAAACTGACGTCCAGTAGTATTAAGACCCCTGGGAAATAATTATTAGTACTAGGAAACAGTTTGTTATTGGGTAAACAGTGTTTTAAACAAAAGAAAGCGTTTAGTATTCATGTTAAATGGTATAAAATTGAACAAGAGGAGCTCTTAGAAAGGGAACATGACCAACTAATCTTTAATTGAACAATGACTCGAAAGTTCGAATATATCTGAAATTGAAACATAGGGTAACGGGGGTATTTCGGCCCACGTGCATATTTTGGCCCACCCGGTAACATTTTACGCATTTTATCTGATAAATTCAATGAATATTAGAAAACTATGCATGCAACATTGAATAACACACCTGAGAATCATACTACACTATAATTTTCGGCGAAAAACTGGCTCTAGGTAGTGTTATTTTGGAATTAGTTCATACATATTAAAAGTCATGGCTGAGTCAACCCAAAGTCAAGAGGAAGCGGTAATATACAAGTCAACGTCCGGAAGCTATTGTAACAAATATGTATGCTTTTGAAACAATTCGTTGTTGTAGTAACATCAATAAATGTCATAGAAACAGTTTGTACACTCTAACATGTTGGAAAAAGTTGAAAAAGTGGTTAAACGCATGACCGAAATATGTTTGCCTCTTTCTGAAGCAAACATTTTTTGGCCATGCCAAGTTTTGACATCTCCTTTGATTACCGTTCGGCTGTTGCACGTGAACAAAGAAGCAGCTTGTGACAATTTACAGGTAATTACTTCTCAATTTATCACATTTAACGATATGAAATTGGATGAGGATGCCTGTCAAACCGCTATAAGCCAAATCATTTCATTTTTAGATGCCTAAAATTTACAAAAATTCACAGAAGAAGGATGTTCTCCTCAAACCCACTATTTTTGCTCTAAAAATACCGGTGATGATCTTAAATATAATTAGTCCGAACTATTTCCATAAGATTAAGAACCTTCGACGTGAACCAAAAACAAGCATATGCAATTTACATGTTCTGAAATACTTGAACCACGCTTGGTAGGATGGTCACCATCGATACGAACTTATTACGTGGTATCTTGGTTTACAATATTAGTATCCCAAGTACCCAAAAGTTCGGATAAAAGTAGAATTCATAGACTAATCAGCCAATCTAACGATCATGAATAGAATTCTATTCAGCTCAATTTTTAAGTAATTAACCGTACTTTCAAGTGCGCATTTGTTGAATAAACTACGAGTAGCATGCAAAGCAGCTTCTAAACCGAACTAGAAAGTTCACATCAAGTTCCGATAGGTCGCTGAACAGAGCGCTATTCAGCTTGAAAAGAAAACTTAAAAAAACTTAAAATAAAAATCAATTTGCAATTTTTCAATTCCCTCCACTCATTATTCGTGTTGGATAATCCCATGATAATCATTTTCTGAAGAAATCTAGATCAGAAGAATAATTATTGCCTGGCTCCATTTATTATTAAATTTCATATTTTTTTGCAACTTACTACACCAAGCTTCGAACTCAAGTCCTCCCTCTTTGAAGCCTAGATTCATACCACTGCTCCGTTTCCGCTATATGAGATCAGCATCGATTTTACTCGATATGCTGATTTCTCTTAGTTACCTACACGTTCATAACCAGGAACATACCGGGTCTCTCTTTCAGCTTGAAAGTTCAGATAAAGTACAGGCGGAACCTCATGCGAACTAAGAAGTTCAGAAAAGGCTGACGCCGCACTTTTTCTGAACTTTCAAGTTCAGAAAAAGTACACGCGGAACGCATTGTGAACTTTGATCTGACAGTTCTCTAGTTTGTTTTGATTTTACTGCAGTTTGTTGGTAATGTAATTGAAAAAGGTTGTGTACGCAATATTTTCCTTTCAAACGTTTATTGAAAATTTATTCTGATAGGCAGTATATACAAAATATGATAAATGATCAAGATCGATAAAAACTTTTCAGATTAATAGATATGCTGTTTGCCGTAGTCGAAAACTCTCGGTGGTGTCCGAGAAATGGATTCGGACCTCCAGAACCGGCCGAACGTAAAAAACACCCAAGACTTGGACAAAATGCTCAGGAATAAAAGCATCACGTGCAAACAAGTGTCTAACGGGAATTCACAGCTTACACCCGCTTTATTTTTTTCTGTTGATCTGCACATTCCTGGAATCTGAATTCATAATTGATTTCCTGTAAGGTAACAAAAGAAAGAAAGCCTTTAAACTTCCTAATATTATCTATTGGAAATATAGCTTTGTTTTCCTTTTGCCGTTTATTTAGATAAAAAAAAAATCCGAAGATAATAAAATAAACCACTTTTCTTTATTATTTTTGAAAAACTCATTTTACATCATTAATCCTGGAGCAAACTTCACTTTCGCCCAAACCGAGTCGGAACTTATCATGAACTTTAAAGTGGAAATGAAGTACGACATAGACTTCCCCTGAACTTTCGTGCTGATTAAAAGTACGGATAGAATGCTAACCGAACTTTAATTTCCGGTGGCTTTGAGGTTCACGTGTAAACCTTATGTGAACTTCAAGGTTCCAATGAAGAGGAACAAGCAGCTTATCCTGAACTTTCACGTGTGAACTTCATGTGTACTTTAAGGTGCTAATGAAGAGTAGTGAGCAGCTTCTACTGAACTTTCGTGCTGATTAAAAGTACGGATAAAATGCTAACCGAACTTTAATTTCCGGAGGTTATGAAGTTCACGTGTGAACTTTATGTGAACTTTAAGGTTCCATTAAAGGGGAACAAGCAGCTTCTCATGAACTTTCAAGTTGCTTTCAAGTGTTGACGGTACTTTATTCAGAATGAAGTTCGGTTTGTGAGCAATGTGTCCTTTTGTTCAGCAAGAAAGTTCCACGGAACCAAATCTAAACCTTATGTGAACTTCTAAGTTCGTGTGTTAAGTGAGATTCGAACTTCTGGTTGCTTGGGATTTTACCTGGTTAAATCATCAAAGAGGGTAAAAACGGGGTTTTTTGTTATGAACGCAACTTATCAGCAGAAAGTCGTGGACTAACGAAATCACCAGCGTTTGAAAGTTCTATTGCTATACTTTCAAATACCCTAAGAAAGATACAGTGATTTGAAATATGGCGAAAAAAAATAAAAAATAGCCCATAACTCATAGTTTTTCACACAATACGAATATAGTACCTTCCAGACAGTTGTGTATATTGATGCTACTAACAACTTTGTAGAATATAGTGAAGGCCTAGAAAATAGAAAAAAATATGTTTCATTGAAAAATGTGTTTTGACATGTCTATTTTCAATAAAAACTCTCTAAGTCAATTTGAGTAGCAGATACGAATTTTTTGTTTTCGGCAAAGTTGGTCGTATTGGTTATACCTATAACTTTACCGAAGACACCAACTCTGTATCTCGATGGAGCAAAAAAATAAATTTTTCATCTCACTTTTGGGGAGATTAATTACAAATCTCATAGCACCAAAAGATGCAGGAGGTCCTGGCACCATTTTTGCTAAAGACGTTATAATTGTATATCCAACGTACGTGGAGTTATCAATTTAGCGCGTCAAAATCGACTTTTAAACCACTGTGCACTGTGCGGCGTGAAAATTTGTATGTAGAGGTTTTTGGTGCCGATAAAGGTTCCTATGATAGTTTGAGACCCCTCCCTTTTCTGGAAGGGAGGGGTCCCATACAAATGAAACATAAATTTTTTGCACAACTCAAGAACAAGCCAAGCAAATGAAACCGAATTTGGCATTTAGATGTTTTAAGGGGTAAAAAATATGTCCATAATGTTTTGACACCCCTTCTTCTTTCGGATGAGAGGGATGCCATACAAATGAAATACAAATTTCTGCACATCTCGAGAGCTAACCAACTAAATGGAACCAAATTTGGCAGGTGAATGTTTTTAGTGGCAACAAATATGTTCCACGAGCGGGGGCCTAGTGTGGTTGGTAACGTTTCCGCCAACCACGCTCGACGCCTGGGTTCGAATCCCACCGCCGACATAGGTGTCGATGGTTGTGAGGTGGCGTGATCCACTCACAACCAACCCAACTGGTCTAGATTCAATCCTAGCCGACACCGGGAGATTTTCTGAGGCGAAAAATCTCTGGGATCACGCCTTCCATCGCATGAGGAAGTAAAGCCGTTGGCGCCGGTCCGTTAGTAAACGGGTCGTGAGTTAGGGTCCTGGGTGTGGAGTCGCCTCCCTGGGCGTCGGTGATTGGCCCAACAGTGGCGGAACTAGACCGACGAAAAATAAGCGAGAATAAAAAAAAAATATGTTCCATAATCGACCTCAGGCAACATTTTGGATTGTAAAATGGCAACTTCCGGTTTCTGGAAATCAGCCTGAAATGGACGATTCCCATTAAATATGAGTATCTCCGGAACCAGAAAGATGCACAGAAGCTAAAAATTGATCACAGACACAATCTTGAATTTTAAGATGGTGACTTCCGGTTCCTGGGAAACAGCCGAAAATGATCGAATAACACCCAATATGGGTGTTTCTTCAACCAGAATGACGCTCAGAGGCTAGAAATGATCTTAAATACCATTTTGAAATCCAAGATGGCGACTTCCGGTTTGTGAAAGACAGCCTAAAATAACCAAATACCATCCAATATGAGTATCTCTAGAACCAGAATGATGTAATGAGCTAACAATTGACCTCAGGCACCATTTTGAATTGCTAAATGGCAACTTCTAGGAAACAGTCGAACACCATTTTGAATTTAAAGACGACCACTTTCAGTTTCTGGAAAACAACCAACAAAACTCCCAATATGGGTATTTCCAGTGTCAGATTGATCCAAGAAAATCTGCTGAAAATGACCGAATATCACCCAATATGAATGTATTCAGAATTAAGGCGATGTACAGAAGCCAAAAGTCGAGGAAGTTGTTATTTCCATAAAACCAATTATTTCAAACGATTTGTTATTTGACTTTGATCATATCCTATGGCCGATTCGTCGTGCATTTGCAGACTTTAAATACATCGCAAGGAATCAATGAATTTGGAACGTTCAAATAGTACGATACCACATTTAAATTATGTTGAAGCCACATATATCGATCAAAGCAGGTATAATTTTAAATAGTCTTTGAATTTCTTTTCTTTCCATAACTTTTGAGCTACATGTCTAATTGTTATGAAGTTTGTTATTTGTAAGTTTGAAAGATGAGTCGTTCGTATGACACAAGTAATGTTCAAATAAGTCATGTAATCTTTGAGATAATAGACTTTCGTTATTTTATTAACAATTCAATACGTAACGGTTGCTTAAGTTCGATTATAATCAAATGAAATGGGAACGTATAGAGCAGCTAAACTTTGAAACAACGTGTTCAATCATAATTCATCAGTTAACCCTTAGCCCGCTCATCTGATAATAATACTGATCAAATCGGTTGTGTAGTTTCTGGGATAATGAAGTTTCGTGATTTTCACATTTCGACACGTTACAGACAAAGTTACTGTCCGATTACAGTCAAATTCAATAGGGTGTTATGAGGCAACTGGACCTCTCATTTGACACTAATTTAGTAAAAATCGGTTCAGCCATCTCTGAGAAAAGTGAGTTAGTCCAAGTAGTCTTCGGAATATGTTCCTTTTCATAGCTGGATTTCACATTTCTAAACATAACAGGCAAAGTAATAGTCCGATTGCAAAACAAATCAATAGGTTCTTATGGGGCAGCTAGACCTTCCATTTGACACTGATTTTATGAAAATCGGTTCAGCCATCTCTGAGAAACATGAGTGAGATTAAACAGTCTTCAGAACACGTTTCTTTCCATAACTTTTGAACCACAAGTCCAATCTTTATAAAATTCGAAAACTAACGGTATTTTAGGTAGCCCGTTCATTTGAAGTCAATTTTGTACAAATCGGTTGTGTAGTTTTTGAGATAATGATGTTTTATGATTTTTACATTTTGATACATAACCGCTAAACTAAAAATCCGATTGCAATGAAGTTTGATAGGGTTTTATGGGACAACAAGACCTTTCATTTGCAATCAATTTCATGAAAATCGGTCCAGCCATCTTTGAGAAAAGTGAGTGAGAATAAAAATCTGCACATACACACACACACACACATACAGAAAATGCTCAGCTCGTCGAGTGATATATGCCATTCGGGCCTTTGGAGCACTTTTATACTTTCGGTTTTGCAAGTGATTGCTATACCTTTCTAGGAGAAATGCAAAAAAAACATGGTTTTGTGAAAACATGGTTTTGTGAAAAACGCTTATATTCACTTAAATATCCACGATATACAAAATACATCTTCAAACATACCTTAATCAATAGCCAAAATACCCGAACACTTCACCTTTTTCTTAAGTTCCGAGAAAAGACCACGAAATTTTATTATTTTTCAACCTTCCAGAGCAAGGTCCTCCCTTAAAAGCTTTAATCTACAATACGATACTTGGCAGGAGGAACAAGGTTGGTATAGTTGAGCAGTCGTCGTAACAGGAAGGGTAAAAAAAACATACACCCAACTACGGATAAATAATAATCATATAATAGTGGTATCGTTAATTATAGAAGTGCTGCATAATCCGGCTAAATCATAATATATCATACTCTTTGGTCGCAAGGATAACCCCATACAGGAAATAATAAATAAAAATATGGTGTCGAACAGCGATATTTGGTCATTGGGTGAATTCTCGTATTGCAGAAAATTTCATCGGTTTTCGTAAACTTCTGGAAACCGGGAGTCGCCATCTAGAGTTTTTAAATGAAGTCGGACACCGATTTTTACTTTATAGACGCAATTCTGGTTTCCAGTATACCAATATTGGGGGGTTTGTGAATGTTTTACAGTTTTATACAGCTTCCCAGAAACCAGAAGTCGTCATCTTGGATTTAACAATGGTATCGAACATTCGATCTCTGAACATCAACTTACACTCTAGAAATGACTGATGGCCTGAAAATTATCGAATTCATTAAAAGGCACGGAAAATCATGAATTCTTTAACAATTATGACCTCCTACTTTTTCAGTGATTATTCATTCGCTTTTCCAATATTTCGTTTGTACAAAGAAGACGTATTCAAAATTTGGTGGAAATAGGTTTGGGTATTCAAGAGTTATGCTTAAACATACATACAAATATATACACGAAATTTGACTTTTGTATAAAAACACAGAAAATAGATAAAAGATGTTTTTAATGATGATTGACTATTGATTTTTTTAATTTTATATTTGAAACAGGAAAAACCGTGGGTTTTTGCTCACTTGTTACAGCTTCAACGACGCTTAGGCAGGGACGGTTTTCCGCTTGTAGAACAGACATTTTTTCCGAATCCACAAGACATGGTGAGTAGTAGTTACGTATTAAGTTTGTGCCTGTAATCATGGATTTATTTGCTTGAATGATAATAATATTTTCAAAGTATTAACAATTGTAAATTATTATAAATAGTTTGTACTAAGCTTCCTAGTTATTTGATGGGGGAATATTATACTTATTTACACATCCATTTCTAGATCTAGTGTTGGTAAATAATTATAAAGTACTAAACAGGATCGTATAATAATCAATTTAAGATACCGACGTTTTCGTTGGGCTTAGCTGTATTGAATATTATAACAGTATAGAACAATTTCGCCCTAACTCGACCAGATGTTATCAGCATCCTCTTAGAATTCAATGAAACCTTATGGATATGTTAGGGCTTATGTGAAGAAAAAAAAAACATTTTAAAAAGGGGGAAGTTTTTTTATAAATCAATATATTAGAAGATAATGAAAAGTTGTCAAGGGATGACTTTTAGAAAAGTGTTTGAACTTATATAGAAAAATACCGACAAAATTCATTTTGAGATCTTAGACTGGAAAAAAATATTTTAAACACAAAAAGTAATTTTAAAAAATCGGTCAACTCAAACTTTTTTAAATAAGTTTTTAGATAGACATTTTAGTTACCTGAAACTCTTTTGACAAGCCAAAATGGGTATCCTTAAGGAAAAAAGGTTTTCGAACAAAAACTTTTTCATATTTGACACGGTTTCAAGTTTTTTGCCCGTTGAGACCATAACCGCTCGACAAAAGAAAGAGAAGGTTTTCAAAGAATAATGTTTAAGAAACGGTCTAAATTTTAACTTAAAAATATTGAAGAAAAAATTTTGAGATTCTGCACTGAATTTTTTTCTCAAAAAGAAGTGTTATTGAAAAAAATCGCTGATCTCAGATTTCTTTCAAATGTGTTTTTTTAGATAGATAATTTAGTTGCCTAAAACAATAAAAAGTGAGCACTCTTGAGTGAAAAAAAAAGTTTTTCTAACAAAAACTTCTTAATGCATGGTCGTTTAGGAGTCATTTCTATAGACAATTTCCTAAAAATCTTTACTTGACAGCTATTCTCTAACTTTTGTCATTACCGAAAAAGTTTTTATTAGAGAAACTTTTTTTTCTTAACAGTGTCCATTTTGTCTTATCCAAAAATAGTTTTTGGCTATCAAATTGTTTGCCTAAAACATATTTTGAAAAAAAAAAAACTGAGACGTCCGAAGTCATCACTAGACAATTTTTTTTAACTCTTGTCATTGCCGTGCTTCCAAAAGGACAGAAAAAAGTTATTGTTACAAAAATTTTTATAAGAGTGTCCACTTGACTTGTTAAGAAGAGTTTTAGGCAACTGAATTTTTTATCTGAAGAACTCATTAATTCAAAAAAATTCTGAGATGTCCGATTTTTGATATCATTTTTTGTGTTTAAAACGATTTTTTGCAGTATAGGATCTCAAATTCAATTCAGTTTAAGCAGTTCCCTAGAACATCTTTTCGCTGTCTTTTGTCGTTATTCTAATATATCGATTTATAAAAATAACTGCAGTTCTTTTTAAATCATAGTACAAATAAATTTTCGGAAAAAATATGCAAAGTTGCACAAAGTTTTATTGAATTCTAAGAGGGTGCTGCTAGTCTCTCAGTTGAGTTGGTGCGTAAACTTTCTACATGTACTTAGATTAAGTACTTATGGTATCAACCAAAATGTACGATTAAAGCTTCATATGAAATGACACATTGTCATATACAAATATATCTAACATGCACTTTAAATAAATATTTTTTCTAATAATAAATACTGTATAGTTATCAAAAAACCACCGAGCTGTCACTTGGCTCGAACTAACGAAAAGCAATAGTAACATAGGAAAAATAAATACAAAATATATAAACTTTTCAATGATAATTTAAGCTCATTTTGGATTGTTATTTTTACACTTCTGATAGAGTGGCGATCGACGCCAATGGCACTTTGCAGGCATTCCATCGATAAGATGTCCTCGTGTTGGTACACAAATTCCATACTCTGATTCGCACTCAACCCAAGGTGTCCAGTTGCATGTTCCAATTGAAACGTTGCAGCTATCAGTATAACACGGCTTAATCTGACAACCGCATCCTTTTCGGTAAACTCCTGCCAAACCACGTTTTTCCACCATAGTAAGATCCGAATACTTTCGCACAAAACTACACAGTCCGACGTGCATGCTCTGAGCTGCAATTGCATACAGCTGATTTACCTCTAGATGTAGACCGCACATCGAGTCCGATGTAGGAGTAATAAGTTTTCCTTGTCCTAACATTTTTTGGGCACGAGAATTCATCTGTAATTAGAATGATTAAAAGTAATTAACCGTTCCACAAAAAATTAAAATAATTTCGTACGCCTCAAAGCGTTCAAAGTTAAGATTTTTCGACCCTTAAAAATGATTTACTAAACCTCATGTGAATCATTTTAATGTTTATTGGGCAACTTGCATTTGATTTGATGACTTCAGGCTTTTTCGAGGGAAAAAATTAAAACTTTGAGCGGTTTGAGACGTAAATCATGTCTTATTGAACTAAAATTTTGCATAGGCCATTTTTTGGGCCAATAAACAGAATGTGCATAATCGGATTTACAAATTCGACGATGATTTTTTTTTTTCATCCCTCAAACAATTCTAAACTTTGTCGAATACTTGTATACTTTGTGTATTGCACGTCCATTTTTTTCGAAAAATAGTATGGAAACACCTCGTTTTTTGCATTTTCCTTCTTATAGACCTGAGTTGAGAGCGTTTTCATGCCCAATGACCCATGGTCAAATATCGACCATATTTGATTTGAATAAAACTTTGGACACGTACAGTGCTAGTGAAAAAAATAACAGGTGTTAGCGTTTACTTTACTCATCCCGTGTAAATCTTATAGGAGAAGCAGAGTAAACTCTTCAATTCATACGGCCTAATATGTGTAAAGCAAGCTATTTTTCATGACGTGACTGTTAACGCAAATTGCCCAATTGAAAAATATTGATTTACGGTTTCCTGTGAGTGGAAAAAAAGAAGTCTGTACTGATAAACTAATTTTCCATAAGTTGGCTTTATAATTTTGCTTTTTGTTTGCCGGTAAAGGGTCGCGGTAAACATTACAGCCCCGATAAAACACGGCTGATTAAAATGCTGCAATACGAAAATGAAACATTTGGAGAAATAGCATAAACAATTGGCTGCTAATAAAATATGGTTACAGATGCCCTGAATTAAGATGATATTTACAAATACACTAAAGTCGCTTTTTACGCGGGGGACACGTGCCGCGTAAAAAAACCGCGTAAAAAGAACCACGTAAATTCCGGAATCCGCGTAAAAAAACCGCGTAAATTCCAAAATCCGTGTAAAAAACCGCGTAAATTCCGGAATCCGCGTAAAAAAAACCGCGTAAATTACGGAATCCGCGTAAAAAAACCATCGTTAATTTTGCATTCCGAGTGAAGGGGAACCGAAATCCGGGCAAAAAAAAAATACCGCGTAAATTCCGGAATCCGCGTAAAAAAAAACCGTGTAAATTCCGGAATCCGCGTAAAAAAAGCCGCGTAAAAAAAACGCGTAAAAAGCGACCTTAGTGTACAGCAGTGGTTTTTCACAATATCTTGCCCATGCGAAAGGAGTTTTTCTGGTAGTACGGTATTCAAAATCAATCTGGCGGTTCCAAATGATTTCAGACGTCACCTCCAATTCAAGTTCCGTTTTGATGACTATAAATGTGAGGAGTTCATCTTTTCTACGAATTTCAGTACTCAACGGTCATTCCTAGAACTAGTTGTCCTGTCCACACTCGTGATTCTGATTTCTTTTGACATTTAACAGATTTTTTAACTATGTTCTATAAGCAGTCGATGGTTTCTGTTAGTTTTTTGAAAGTTTCACCTTCATCTTGTAGTCTCTGATCAGCCGTTTTATATCAGGGCTCAAATGGTTACCGTGACCCTTTACCGGTAAGCAAAAAGCAAAATTATAGACCCAATTTATAGAATGTTAGTTTATCAGTACAGACAGACTTACTGTTTCCACTCACAGAAAACCGTAAATCAATATTTTTCAATATTTTTCAATAAGCAAATCGTAGTAACAGTTACGTCACGATGAATAGTTTACTTTACACCTATTATTTTTTTCGCTTGAAATATGTGTCAATAGAAGCTCAAGAACAAAATACCATGAATTTTTACAGATAACATTTTCCCATTCATTGCCCATAATGTAAGCAATAGCAAAATAAAGCAAGCAGTCTCACATAGATATTGCTTTCAAGTATGACTTATACATAATAGGTTAAAATGCAGATGACTTTATATATATATAAATATATATATATATATATATATATATATATATATATATATATATATATATATATATATATATATATATATATATATATATATATATATATATATATATATATATATATATATATATATATATATATAATATATATTTATATATATATATATATATATATATATATATATATATATATATATATATATATATATATATATATATATATATATATAATATCTATATATATATATATATATATATATATATATATATATATATATATATATATATATATATATATATATATATATATATATATATATATATATATATAATATCTATATAGATACTTACCTTGTACTCTTTTTTAACAGCAATTTTGTAAACATTATTGCCGTGTTGCGTACGGTTCGATTTTCTTAGTACTTCTGCAACAATAACTGTTGAAAAAAAAAACGAAAACGATTGTTAGTCAACATTATCATGCTTAGTATCTCTAAATATACACAAATTACAGCAAAATTCATCCTACAATTTTTTTATTATAGGTTTATCTTAAGATAATTTGAAAATATTTCATTTAACTAAAAGTGTTAGGTTAATAAGCAGATTAGTTCTGTGCCTCCGTAAACAACTAAAAAAAATCTCTGTGTTGGAACGACCATAATCAACGCTCTTGTTTAAGTAGATAATTTGATGGCAATTTTTTATTGTAGATTTACTCCTACGGAGTTAGTGTACCTGAAAACAATAATCTTGAGATGAGGTCACTAAATGTGATTGAATTCCGCATGCTTATACAGTATACACGCACAAATTCGAGCCTGATCAATAATTGCGTTCTTCCAGTTCGCACAAATGCTGCTCTGATTTCGCAGAAGCATTGTGCGAAAAGCATGAGGGGCCATCCACATTCCACATGGATGGCTTAAGGGGGGAGGGGGTGGGGTGTCTGTGTAATATCCATGGTTCATACATTTTCAGAATTTACATGGGCAGTCGTCCACGGAAGGGGAGTGGTACACCAGTGGTACACCATAAATACCATAAAATAAAACAGATAAAATTAAAATAGAAAAATTAAAAAAGATGAGCATTTCCTCTCTGGTCTCTGGTAGAGTGGTCAAGTTACAGTTCATATTCGTTCGCCTTTGCATTTGATAACGACCCTTAAACGCTTTTTAAAATTAACACAGCCGCATTCACGACTTCGATCGGCATTTCAACCCAGATTTTTACCAAACGGTTCTCAAGTGTCCAAAGTCATGTGTTTAACTTCACCCAGCTTCCTTAACATGTAATGGCTTCAACTCGGGAATTGATGCGAGTCGTTTGGGGATGCTAACGAAACACGGTATATTTGCGTTGCACCACTTCTGAACAATCAACTTTCTTCTCCAAATATTTCCTTGGCACAAGGCAGTGAATGGTCTTTGACGTGTTGTAGATAGTACTTCTTATTCATTTTCACACCCCGATGAATAATAAAAAATAAGAAAACTAGGAGAAAGGCAATAATAGTAGTGTCAACTTTCCCCTATTGGATATTGCTCCCCAAACCATCACAGCTGAAGTATTCTGAAATCGTTCCAGTAGTCCTCTATTATCGGCTGGAATATCACGAAGACATGCCTCAAAACAGCCTCCAACGTAAACAGTTTCAGTTTGCATAAACAGATGCATTCCTCACATATATAGCCATCAAAATGTATCTCGAATTGAAGGTGACGTAGTTTTAGACGCCCTAATTGTAAATAGGGCACGTAAATAGGGTAGCACGGGACCGCCTAATTGTAAATACCGTGCTCGTACTACCAATTTATTTTTTCCACCATTGTAGGTCCCTATGGAAAGTTACGCGAGAAACACAGTACCAAAAAATTAAATTTACAACTAATGGTGTTCCGTGTAATATCCACGGTCCATACAACATTTTTAAAATTTACATGGGCAGTTGCCCACGGAGGGAGGGGGGTCAAAATCCTTAAAAATCTGTCCACGTGGAATGTGGACGCCCCCCGAGGAAGGATGCATAAACAAACAAGGAAAAATTTCTTCCTTATATATATTCAAGGCATAAATGGAAGCTTGTGTCGGGTCAAATAAACGCTATTGAAAAAATAAAGGGAAGAGATATTTTTGCTCTAAGTACCCCCTCACCCCCCCCCCCTGGGCTACACCACTGCCGTAAATCATTCGGAGTTCTACATTTTCAAGCTGCAATAAAAACATTGATGCCAAACAAAGTTTTAAAATTGAGGGATTTTGACAATGTAAATTCTTCATCGCAGATATAAACCACACCCGCTGGTACAATAATACTAGTGGCAGCTTCTTCATCTTTATATCCTATTATATTTGTGCATTTGCGTTAAATTTGTCTAGAAATAGTTTAATAAATTGCTAGTGACGATGGCATTATTATTATGAATATTCTGATACTACTGTTAGTAGGTACATACCATAATCTGCATTGCAATAAGCCGTTTGTGCGTGTTCCGGTTGACAACTGCATCCATCAGTCACACCTAATTGAAGCATAATCCCTAATGCTCCCAATAGCGTTAACGTCATTACGTAGTAAGGATTCATATTGTTGTTTACCGAGATACTAGCTGCAAAGATAAAAATAATACAGTGGTAGACATTCGTTTAGCCGAGGCTCTTTTTTCTCTGTGGCTCAAAATTAAAACACAATTTTCAGCAGTCTTTGCTGTTGTAGGATGGATCTCTTCCATAAACAGCCACTTTCATATTGAAACAAACCATTAGTTCGGATTTTCATAGCAGAATGGGAAAAAATAGGAGAAATGGGTAGACATTCGTTTAGCCTAATAATGAAAATTTAACCTGAATAAAAGTTTTAACAACTAATTTCGAAGAGAGTTTATAATTAATATTTAGTATGACCACCATCGTTCCGAATTACTTCAAAAATACGATTTGGTATCAAATCGGACAGCTTTTGCAGTGTTGCCAAATCTATTTTAGCCCAACACTCTTTAATTGTTGACTTAAGGCTGGAAACGGATTCAAATTGACGTCCGTTCGCATAAACCAACCTAGCCAAGATTCCCCAGAGGTTTTCGATGGGATTGCAATCAGGACTACAAGCTGGCCAGTCCAGTAATGAGATGCTTTTCTCAGCGAACCAAGCCTTCGACTGCTTGGAGACGTGAATTGACGCATTATCCTGCTGAAAAATAACGTCCTCATTCGCGTTGTTCTCAAAATGGCTGATCAAAACGTCATCCAGAAGCTCCAGATACATTCCGGAATTCATTCGGGTTGAAGTGAAACAAATCGGAAGCTTCGCATGGTAAGAAAAGGCGCCCCACACCATTACACTTCCACCTCCAAAATTTTGCTTCGATCTGACAACACTGGTTTGATCCAAATCATGCCAATAGAAACTGTAGCAGTCCGGTCCATCCAAATTGAATTTCTTCTCGTCAGAAAACACGACATTACGCCATTCCGCCTTCCACTCCATGTATTTCCTTGCGAACTTGAGCCGATTCTGCTTATGTATGAGGGTGAGCTTCGGTTTCCCTTGAAGTTTCCTCCATTTTATGTTCGGTGATTCATTTAAAATTCGGGCAATTTGTCTGGGAGTCACAGGAACATTCAGTTTTTTCTTTATCTGGGAGCACGACAATCGATTCCGTGTAGCTTCGTGTCTTATTTGACCTTTCCGCCTCAACGAAACTTTGGTGTTCCCTTTGGTAGGACGCTTAATGCCATATTTCGAGCCTTTTTTGAGGACATTTCGTACCGCTTTCACAGACCGACAAATTTTTCGCGCGATTGAGACATTAGAGTGACCGTCCTCCTTAAAAAGCATTATAATACGCCGTTCTTCCTCCGTCAACCGATTACCTTTCGCCATTGCTGATATTCCAATGTTTATCATCAATAAACCAAAATTGAACTGTGAATTTTTACTCACCTAGTAGATTGAACGTTGTTTAGTCGAAATATACTGTAAACCACTTTAAAAAACCACGATCGTTGTACAAAAGCAAATATTCCACGTGCCTCGGCTGAACGAATGTCTAGGACGAAAACGTTGCTTAAATGTTTATAAACACCGCAACGCGAACAGTGTGTGTGTAAGCGCGACTTGAATCGTTTTCGTGAAGGCGGTTAAAGTGTTTTACCACTACGACTAAAGTAACATCGAATAAAAAATGCAGTTGATATTTTTTCTCAAGCATTTTTAAAATTATCGATGCTCGGCTAAACGAATGTCTATCACTGTAGTTATATATTATTTTTTTAATAACAGCAGGCATCTTTATTCTGTCTTCTCGTGAACGCAGCAAACTTTCTCTCTTCTCTCTTCATTGCAAAATTAGCAAAAAAAAATATTACTGGGATCTTTTTTAGCTAGAAACGACCACTTGAATAATTTTGAATATTCAAAAAAAACCTCTATAAATGTATTTACAATAGAAAATACAAGAATTTTTCCACCCTCAACAAACATCTAAAATTGTCTTACGTGGGGTGGGTGGGTATTGAAAATTGCCAAATTCCGTGTTATGCAATATTTGAATGTTTCCAATGCTTTTAATTTTCATTCAAAAAAATAAAGGAAAACTCAACTTGTTTTCTAAGCTATTCGAAATTGGGTGTTTATAATAATATTGTTTTTTTTTTTGTTAACAACTATCTTCAGTGCACATTTTTTACAAGGCGTTATTAGTTCATCCATTTCCCAGTTGGTATCGAGTTACAATGCTGGTCTAACAAGCCAGTCGTCGTACAGTCGAGTCTCGGCTCGGGAGAGACTGTTAGTGTCAGTAGGAGCGTAGCGCTAGCCCGCAATTGTCTTGTACACTAAACAGTTGACTGCGAAGTCTGTGTATAATAAACAGAAGGTCGAGTTCCGAATCGGAATGTAGCACTGGGTTTTTTTTTTCACAACATTTATTTGACACGGCACGGGTAGCACTGGGTTGACTTCGATCACTCTACCTCTTATTTGCTACTAGTTTAGTTCTAAAGATAAGCAAATATAACAACGATTTTCATTATTATTTTTTGCAAGTTTTTCCTCGAAGGAAACGATGAGTCCCAATAATCTCCACAGCGTATTACAAACTTTCTTCTTATCAACAACCCAAGACGTAACGTAACATGCAAATTTGGACTATTGCATAAGCCATATTCCATGTGGACTAGTTTTTGATGATTTTAGATCACCTTCCCTCTTTGTGGATGATCTTTCACATATATTCTAAAAATTTTGTATAAATCTTGGACGTTCTCCACCATAAAGTACTCACGTAAGATGTGAATGGCCCCCAAATTACTTTCCATATTTTTAAACTCATTCAAGTCGTTTGAGGCTGTTCAATTTTGTTAAAACTGCAAGGTTTCACTCCAAATCCATCAAAATAATTAAGTGATCAAAATCACCGCGGAATAACAATTGGTGCAAGAATTTTAGAGCTGTTAAAAACAGCAGAATTGCTGCTAAATCACACGATATTGTATTCAGTATATTCTCAAAATATTCAAGATACATTCAAAAAAGTGATCAAAGTCACCCAAGTTCACGGTAACAAAATAATGAACATTTGATACAGGTCCGTGATCGGTTTTCAGGCAACGCTTTTGCAGGATGCAGGAACAAGAGCGGTGTACGACCTCCACGTTGATTGGAGGTCGTTGATGAATGCATCTCTTGATTCTCCCAATGAACTGTTTGCAGTTTGTTGCTCTTTAGTTATACTTGTACACAAAGGAGCTTAAAATTCCACAGAAATCTTCGATTGGGCGACACTGGAGTAGATTCGTTGGGTTGCGTATTTTGTGTAGAAATGGGGTCAGCTGGTTGTTCAGAAACGTTTGGGTGTTTTGGCGTAATGTGATGATGCTTTATTTGGCCAAAACACATACCCATCTTCCATCGGCATGGTGTTCCCCAAGAAATGGAATTAAAATTTTCTTAAAGCGTTCGTTCGGGTACACCACTGGACTTAAACCATGATTCAGACAAACAGAACGAAACCTTTTTTAGTCCGTTATTTTGGCCGATCCTCCACCACAACCTTCCTTGTGAATTATTGGGCTCTATTACAGAATACAAGGCGAGCGCCTCACCTCGCCAGAGCAAAATGGTTACAACCGAGTCACAAACGTGTAGAGCAGTTTCGAAAACGAGCTACTCGTCCAAATTCTAGCCGACACGTTATCTGTGATACCAAAATTGGTCAAGCGCTTCGTCTTCTATAGGCCCCATTGTTGCGATTTGCCGGATTGTACTGCTTCTTCTTTCGGCACCATTAGGAACAGAATTGAGCATGTGTTGAGGAAACAAAAAATATAGGCATGAAGAGGAGAGAGAGACTGCTTTAATATTTTTCTCTGAGCATGAGAACTCAAAAAAAATCCAAAATTGTAGTTGTTACCCGTTATGCCAGTTGTTACAGTATTTCGATTTCCAGGAACCGAATAATGCTTCGAGGCCGGGAACCAACTCCAGACTTTATTTTGAAATTCGAAATTGTGACTTCCGGCGGATGTCCTTAAATTGTCAAGTACAATCTATGACAAAAATTTCAACAAAGTACGTGTGTATATCAGGTAAATCCAGATTTATAGAACCCGGAGCTGTGAGATTGGGAAGAGACAGGCTTCGCTGTTAATTTTGCGCCTGAGGCAGCCCACGCTACTTCAAAAATCAATGCAGATCGATCATTTCCGATTTCGCTGATACTTTGTTCAGTTGTTCCTTTTTGATAAATATGTATTTTTATGATATCAGTTCTTCATGTAGGCTCACGACTACTATTTCAAAAAGGCCTTCCAAGATGACGACTCCCGGTTTCTGAATAACAGCCAAAAGCGACTGAATACCATTCAATATAGGAATTTCTGTAATTAGAATGATGCATAGAAACCAAGAGTCGACCCTGGACACCATTTCGAATTCTAAGATGGAGACTTCTGGGTTCTGGAAAACAGTCAAAAAGGACTGAATGCCATCCAAAACGAGTATTCCGAAATCAAATTGATGCTAGGAGGTCAGAAATCACTTCACATGCCATTTTGAAATCCAAGATGACGACTTCCTGTTTCTGGAAAACAACTGAAAATGATGGTATTCGACCGTATTTCCAGAACGTCTCGCGTTGGAACATTGTGGAACTTGTGAGAAAACTGCAAATAAAATCCGTCGACAGTATTCTCGTGTGACTGCTATACTAAGTCACACGAGAATACTGTACTATAATGAAGTTGTGTTGCGAATGTGTCAAAGGCATTGAATCGTTTCTCAAGTCGTTATACTATTTGATCTCCAACTAGCCCTACATGTTTTTTTTCTGTGAGAAATCTATCTACGATCGATTGGTTTTTATCAGATCGAAGTAATGTATGAAGTGAATTGATTACGCGTGCTAATTTTAATTCTTATCATCTTCCATTAACTTTTTTGAAACCTATGAGTTCAGTGTTTCTTTATCATAAGGCGAATTGGACAAAATATAAATTTTATATTGCGAAGATTTTCAATAATGAGCTAGATTTGCAAAATGAAATAAATATTAGTTCCGCTTTGAAAGTGACGCCAGAAAATGTTAAATGCAATGGTTAAATGAAATTTGATTCATCTATAATAGACAAAAGTCTTCAGTTTCTTATTCGTTTGAAAAATGTACGCATGCGTCAATATTTACGCTTTTGTGACCTTGTTTTCAAAACTATTTATAAAGATTTACAGAAAGAAATTGAACATAGATTTACTCTGTTGAGAAATAAGAATAGTGAGACTAAAGTCGTATAATTGAAACCATATTTTAAACACTGTTGGCATTGGTGGAAGATTCATAAGGAACGTTCGAAACCTATCCCTGTGATAAACGATGGTAACCAATTTTTTATAACCAATAAATAAAAAGAGAGTTTAGAGTGTACATAATTCGAATTTAAATTTTGTGAGTTGAATTGGAAATGAAGTCACACGTCAGTGTAATTAAATTTCCACCCAGGAAACTAATTTGAATGAAATCAAAACATATATTAAAAAACTCAAAAATAAAAATCTTGACGCTGGAGTTTTCAACATTTTAGTTTTACATCTTCCAGAGAGTACAATGGAATTTCTAGTAAAAACTTAAAATGATTGTTCCAAAATTGCATTTTTTTTCCCAAATCATGGAGAAATAACAAAATTGCTCCAATTTTAAAGCCAGATAAGAATCCAACTGAGGTTTTTTTCAATAAAGACAAACTTATGGTAATGTATTTACCGTGGGAGTGGGTAAAATTCTCAAACATTTAAGACAATCCTTGTTATTGAACTAACTAAAAGGCCAGTATATCTATTAATCAAACTAAATGAAAATATTATATTCACACAGTGCAGAATTCTTCGAGTTAGAATTTCATTTAAATTAAGTAGGATGTTTTATAACTCTGACACAAATTAATTTGTAAATTTTAATTTTCCGTAAATGGGCTGCTATTGATCTATATCAATGAGCTTCCGCTCTTTCCTTTTTCAACATAGAAACTTGCGCCTATTATTTTCTCTAATCAACCTCGGTAACTCGAGTACCACTTACTATAGTCACCAGGTTAAGAATCCGAAGCGTTAGTTTTGGCAAAAAAAAACTGAAGTTATAATATGGTAAATAATCTGAACAAATGGAGATCGGACTTTTTCTTGGAAAGAGTGGGACAGAATTCAATTCTCATCGCCCTATTTCAAATAGCGGTGTTATAGTGCGATATCTTATAACAGCTCGAAAAATTCCGTACATTTTATGTTTTGCATAAACATAAATACATTATTATGGTTTTGTTTATATATGGCCCAAATCAGGATTATGAATCATCCGGCGAATGTCCTTGCATTTAAATGCGGCCAGGAATGGATCAGTATACGTTTTTGGAAGCTGTGGGTAACTTTTTTTGATTATTGATGCTGGTAACAAAATTTGTTATAGAAATGTACAAATTTGAACAAAGTTATGCTCTATGGAAAATAGCTTGCAAATTACATAAACATTAGGTTGTATAGTAAACTTGGAAAAGTATAATTAAATTCTTTATTAATGCGCATACAATTTGTAATAATTTAGTCGATTAATAGCAGCGGTTTCAATAGGAGACTTCGAAATAGGAGTAATTTAAGATACTTTTCGCAATTATTAATTTAGCTCTAACATAACTTGTGCTATGGCCAAAACAGGTGCTTCTACTTTGATAGTTTGTTACTTTGTGAAACTAATATATAGATCCGAATGCAACAATATTATTCTGCTGGAAAGTTTGAAGTAGATCTTAATACAATTAGAAGTGAATTGAGTTTGCTCAGCAGCTCATCTTACAAATTAGTGGAGATACATTACAAGAACTATCGCCACGTAGTTACTTTTGTGCTATTCTTGGATAACGATACATTTTGTGTCATATATCGTAATTGATTCATATTCTATTTATAGCATCTTATTGTTGACAAAAAAATACGGTGCACACAAGCGAATATATGTTCATGAAAACATTTTGCATTTGAGATGCTCTCGCTGTTGTATACCGTTTAATCGAGCACACAAAACCTAATGAACAAATGCAAATAAGATTGATCATTCTGTTAATTCTGATGTTTATATATGAGCTGCGAACATGACAATATGATTGCGCATTTTGTGCATAGTGAAATATAAACCCGTAAGCTGTCAAAACATGTATGAGGACTAAACCACACATACCAAACCATTCCCTTATCATATAAATACCAGAAAAAGTCAATATTGGTTTTTGCTTCGCTCCAAGTATTTAAACATTGTTACCGGAATTACTAATGTTTATAGCACTAAGCAAGAGTCATATCCCAAGAAACAATTTTTTTGATGACATGTTGAAATAATAAAAAATGGTATCGAATACATGGAAAACATCAGTTCTAAATTTGCTTTACAACTCCGTTTAACTGACAAACACTTATTAAAAACAATACTGCGGAGAAATGATAATTAATTCATACTTTTACTACCGGAGGATATCATTATGAGTATAGGAATATGATTTACAACATACTGCAGAACCTTGTTACGTGTTCCTTTATTGACCACGCAGAATGAAACACTCAGCATTTTGTTTTTCACCGGTTCATTAATATGTGAAAACGCGTGACTGTGTGCCGAATTTCTGTCTAAACAACATTCACAAATACGCGGACATCAACACTAGGAAATTGGTAATCGTTTCGATAACAAAACACAGTGCATATGATTCCTACCTTCAAACTCGTATACCACTTCTCAATTCGCGGCACAACCCACACTGTCCTTCGGCCTTTGGTAATGAGACGGTGAAGAATTTTTTTTTTCAAAACTCACAAAGTCACGTTCAATGGAAACTACTAAACTCTATGGTAGTTTGATTATACAACCTTAGTAAATTAGAAATGTTTACATCAGTTGTGAAGCTTATTTAACTTCACTTTTAATACGCGTTCACTGCTGCGAATACTGTGAAAAATAGCAACACCGGAAAGCGATTCTGATTCGATCTTACCGACACATTAAATGAACACTATAACTACACGTCCATCGAGTAGTACGTACAAATCTCAACTGACTGAATCAAAAGAGTTCGCGCAAATATGAGGTGGTCGCGAAACGCGTGCTCTACCTTATACAACGCCAACATCTGAGCTTGGGTAAGGACGCGTGCATAGGAATTGCGCGAGAGTTGAGCAAAATTTTCGAATCGCCGCGCCTAAGTGAGTAATCGTATCTACCACGTTCGTATTACGAACGCTTTAATGATTGCTTTAACTATTCCGATCGATCGACCCTGTAAGCGTTGTACGGGTGCACTCTTGCCGATTGCCTACACCATGAGTTTTTGTGAGATGATATACTATACCTCGAGTCCGTGAATATACAAAATTCAATACTGCATCAAAAGAATCATTGGCACTTCATTCGCATTTGCATTTGAACCGAATACATTCGCAATATGAAAGTGTATTATAATTTGTTTAGCACAGAACGTAGTTCACTAATGGCGATCGTTCGTTTTTTTTCTATAATAAGACAAACAGTTATATCAAAAACTTCTCGTCATTTTATAGTTTTCGCGTAAAATCTAACTGGTGTGCGAGATCGGAAGGAAAAGTTGTGTCCAGGTTACGGTCTGGTCTGGTACGGTCGAAAATCAGAGCGACCCCGTTCGAAGTCCGTTCTTGCCTCTGAGAATGAAAGCTGACAGTTTATCAAGAATGCGTTATATTAGTGGAAGATCCAACCATAGAGTTTTGCAGGCATGTGCTAAACTGTTTGGTTATATCGTAACAATGCAAAACTATCGGGTGACTACCAAAATTTTAATTTTTTTCTACTGCAGTCAAAAAACGTGTTCGAGAACATTTGTGTTTTTGGCGTAATCTGGTGATGCTTTATTTAGCTGAAACAGATACTTTCTATCGGCCTGGTGTTTCCTATGAAATGGAATCAATTTTTTTCCAAACATTCTTTCTGGTACTCTGGTTTTGAATGAAAGCCAACCTTGGGCGAAGAACGAAGTCCTTTTTTGTAGAGGTTTACACACACAATTACACACAGTCGAAACCGAAAGTTTTTCGTTTTTAAAATATTTTATCGTGAACTTTTAGCTAAAATTTGTATGTAGGCTTGAAAATGGTCACGGTAGAACAACTTTTCACTGCGGTAATCATATTCTTTTCCTTCTTACGGTGGCCAGGCTCGCTGTCATTTAGACAGCGTTCTACTGTGAACATGCTAGAGTAAACATGTCAAACGAGTACTCGCCACCAGGTTTGTGTTTTCTCCTCAGAAAATCTCTAGAGTGCTGGAGAATATCTTGCACTGCGAAAACAACTGCTCCCACACTAGAGATTCCTTTTAACGGCGTAGGTACACGAGGACTACACTTTTGCCCGGCAGGTTTTTTTACACTTTCCGGACTACTTGCCAGTGTACACTGTGGTGTTCTTCTGCGTATTCTCTTTAGAGTTTTTCACCCCTCTTATTTCTCTCAGATGTGGGGTGAGCTGGAAGTGTGTTTGTCTCGTTGTCACGTACTGAAAGGGAAGTGCGCGATGATTTTTTTCTCCGCTGAGGAAAATGCCAAGCATGCTCGCCACCACGACGTTTTTTCCCTAAACGTATTTTGACATTTTCGCTGGAAAAGAGAATACTTAAAATACTCGTTGATCTTGTAATAATATTCCTCAACAGAAACCGAAGTTAGTAGACAGAAAAAAAACAAAATAACATCGCTTAACGAATGACAGTGTGAATCTCTTCGATGCGCGAGTGTCATTTGACCATGTTTTCTATGTGCGAGATCCTGCGGTCGTTCTATATTAATGAGCGAGATTCTACTGCGATGCACACTAACGAAGCGAATTAAATGAAACTGTTAGCCGTTATCAAACATGGTTATGACAGATATTAAAGTCTTCAAACTAGGATAAGATGTTTTGTAGGCTAGTGCTACAAAACACACCCAACATCCACTGCCAATAATATGAAGCGCGGAGTATAGAAAACACCTGAGCAATATCACAATAGATCTAATATCTGGTCGCAGTGATGAGCCCACACAGAAAAAACATCAATCGTGAACACAACACAAAAGTCAACGAATGAGCAATTGTATAGAGATTTTGATTCGCACAAGGCACATTGAATACAAAAAGATTGTGAAACCAAGACAAAGTTGATGCTCGATATTTATTTATTGATTTTTTTATTTACAAATATACCAACAGGCAGAATATTACCTCAGTGGTTACTAGTACAATAATACATTAAACTACGAAACAGCGAAACAAAGATCGATGGACGCGAGCGGATAGGTGAAAATCAAACATTACTGAAACAAGGTAGAAAGCTCTTTAAGGGGTTATATACCTTTTAAGTCGTTAAAAATGAGGGAAGTTTGAATTTATTTTTAAGAGCATAGCACCATTTTCATTGCATCAAAGTGGTATTTTTCTGAACGTATAATTTATCAACAACAAAAAAATACGTTTGATTTTGAGATATACCAATTATTATTGGAATAATGGCCGTTTCCCCGAAACGCTATTTTTTTGTAGAGGCTTACGGTGATCATGATATAGACTCAGATCGCTTTTATGAGTATTTTATTTTCAGTGCAAACGGGAACGTTTTTACCAAAAAATGCACGTTTTGAGCGCTAAAAATTGCATTGAAAATTTTTTTGCGGCAAAATGTAACTGTATGTTTCAAAAAGCGATCGTTCAAGGAACGGCGAATTTAATAACGAAAATTTAAAAAAAAGATGAAGGAAATCGGTTCAGTAGTTTTCCCGCAATCAGGATCACGGCAAAGTCATTTTTGGAAAACACTGTTTCGAGATAATCGCGTGTAAAGTTTCAAGTTTAGCTTATGCGGCCGCGGCGGGGCGCGCTGTAAATCGCTCTAACTTTCTTCCCATTGCTTAGATCTTCAGGAAAATTTGTGAAATTGTTCTCAAAATGTTGTATTTGAGGATAATGCAATAAATTTTTTTCGGTTTTTTGAAAACCAAAAAGGTATATAACCCCTTAAAGACCTATAATGGCATTGATTGCGCTATAGTTGGTGCAGCGAAATGGAATGTGTAATAATGGTGATCTCCGTAACAGCTGATAGGGAAAAGTTCCAACATATTGAATTTGACGAGGCTTTCTTCTACAAATCAATCGATGAGCGAAATGCTCACATTGTTGACTCGATAATCAATACAGCAAACCAATCTATCCGAAAGTCTTCACCTAAAGCGGGACGCAAGTCCGTTGCTTGGTGGAATGATACAATATCGCAAGCAATAAAAGACAGAAAACGTAGCTTAAACTTTTTCAAAAAACACCCAACGTCTGAAAATGAAAAAAAGTTAAAAATTCTAAAATCTAAGTCGAGGGCTCTTATACGGTATCATAGCAAGCAGTCGTGGAGAAAAATGGTAGCTTCAATTAACTCGAATGTTCCGCAAACTTGTATTTGGAAACAAATTCGAAGTATTAGTGGGTTACATAAATCCAATCTAATAACATCCTTGAAGCATCATAATGCTGTTTTATCAAATACTTCTGACATAGTTGAACTCTTGGGAAAATATTTCTCACAGGTATCTTCAACTGAGAATTACTCCCCATCGTTTAAAAGACACAAATCGAAAGTTGAAATTCTCCCACTAGTAATCATGAATAACAACAAATCGTATAACAAATCTTTTTCCTCATTTGAATTTCAATCAGCTTTGAATTCTACTAAGGGATCTTCACCGAGAAAAGACATGATTCATTATGATATGTTGAAACATTTATCTCAAACAGCTAAAACATATTTACTGAAATTTTATAATCGTATATGGACCGAACAAGTTTTTCCCAATGAATGGCGTCATTTCATATTGATCCCTATTTTGAAACCCTCCAAAGATCCATCCTTAATATCTAGCTATAGTCCAATATCCTTGACAAGTTGTCTCTGCAAACTTCTTGAAAGAATCGTGAACAAAAGATTAACCTGGTACATTGAAAGTAACAAAATTCTCTCTGACTATCAATTTGGCTTTCGCCGGGGACGATCTACGATTGACAGCTTAACTATCCTTGAATCTGATATACAATCAGCTTTTCTGAGAAAACAACATACTTATGCTATCTTCTTCGATTTAGAAAAGGTATACGATCTAACATGGCGTCGACAAATTTTAAACAAATTAAAAACCATAGGAAATGATGGTAATATACTTGGCTTTGTCAATAACTTTCTCCAAAATCGCAAATTTCAAGTACTACAAGGAAACACTTTTTCGTCCTCTTACGATTTAGAAAATGGAATTCCTCAAGGAGCTGTCCTAAGTGTGACTTTGTTTTTATTATCAATTGATGATATCACAAAACAGATAGACCCCATATGCAAAATTCTGCTTTACGCAGATGGTATAGTATTATATATGTCATCAAATTTTTTAAAATCTTTACAAAAACGGATGCAATCAGCTGTTAACAAAATGCAAAAATGGTTATCTAATAACGGATTCAGAATATCAGTACCAAAAACGTCTTGCATGCATTTTTGCAGAAGGAAAAAACATAGTACAAATTTAGTTTTTCAAATTATCAAGGATAATATCCAAGAAGTTGAAGAAGTGAGGTTCCTTGGAATGATCTGCGATAAAAAGTTGTCATGGCGAACCCAAATTGAACATGTGAAGAAGAAGTCTCTAAAGGCTATGAACATCATGAAAACATTGTCAAACTTTAAATGGGGATCTGATCGCAGAACATTGATTAAATTACATAATTCTCTAGTGCTCTCTCGGTGTGAGTATGGAAATTGCATATATTCGTCAGCATCACCTAAGCTTCTAAAATCCTTGGAACTAGTACATCACCAAGGCTTACGCATAGCAAGCGGAGCTTTTCGTTCATCTCCCGTTATCAGTATCTTAGTAGACACTGAGTTTTTGCAATTGGATATCAGACGAGAAAAACACACCTTATCACAAATGTCTAGAATCTTACGTAATCAAACTCATCCTATGTTAGAATCAATTCAACAATTACCAATTGACAACACAAATAAAAACCAAACCTTTCCTTCTAGATGCTCCCAAATATTAAACAAGCTCTGCCTAGAATTACCTAAAATCAAAACAGAGCACCTTGGTAAAATTGCTCCGTGGTTACTCCCAAAATTGGACATAAATATTGAACAAAGTGCCTTCCCCAAGAACTCTACCAACTCTGATGTATACAAGTCTCTGTTCCGTAAAATGTTATATGAAAACTCGGATTATCGACTTATGTTTACTGACGGCTCAAAATGTAACGCCATCACTTATTATGCAGTTTTCGATGAAAGCAACAACAAAATATTAAAGTCAAGACTTCCAAACAATTCTTCAGTTTATAATGCTGAACTTACGGCGATTCTCAAAGCAACAAAGCATATCTTTAATAGCAATTTTAACAAATATATTATAATAACCGATTCATTGAGTGCCTTGTCAGCACTTTCCGATTATTCTTCAAACCATCCAATGATACAATCAATCTTTGACAATATTTTCTCTTGCCAACAAAAGTCTAAAACAATCAAACTTTATTTTGTACCAAGCCACATGGGAATCCATGGCAATGAAATTGCAGATAAAGCGGAAAAAGAAGCATCACATGAGCCTAACTCACGAGGTAAACTGTTGGCAAAAGATTTTATAAACTTTTCAAAAAATGGAATGTCCCAGCACTGGGAAAATAAATGGAATAATATTACAGAAAACAAATATCGCCTTATTCGCAACTCGACATCTCACTGGCATTGTGTGAATAAATTTTCGAAGAGAGATGCGGTAGTTCTGACAAGACTACGATTAGGACATACCAGTTATACTCATTCTTATTTAATGTCCAAGGATAATCCCCCAATCTGTGATTCTTGCAAACAAAACATATCTGTTCAACAAATATTTGAACATTGCTCTAAATATACTGCGATACGAAAAAGCTTTTCCAATAATGGTATTGATGCCCTCAAAGATAACATGAAGAGTATAAAAAATGTTATAAACTTTATGAAACAAACAGATTTATATGATCTCATTTAAAGTTCTCCTATTTCTATAATTGTAACCAAAAATATTATGATAGATTAATAGACTGTTAAAAAAACACTTGTAAATATTAGTACCATAAGTTAGCTTTAGAGTAATGTATTTGTAATGTTAATTCTTTCTTTCCTGTAATGTATTGTATAACCTCACGGCCCAAATAGCCCTAGTTGTGCTGGTGGCCGACCAAATGTAAATAAATAAAATAAATAAATAAATTTTCACGATGTTGAGTGCGATCGATTGTGATTTTCAGCTGTACACTTACTTTTTAAACTCCAACCTATTGAACACACCATTTTTTTCACTGTCGTGAAAACTCAAATCAACCTGCGTATGTTTTGACAGAAACCACTTCATGAAATCAAAGGAATAAACCATCAAAAAAGCCATGAGAAACCCACACTTAAGATGTGAAATAGTGCTTTTGTTTCGAGTGAGTTTCAACATTTGGTCACCTTTCCAGACTGATTCGCGTTTAGGGAGCAACTAACAAAATGTAAACAAATCGTTTAATTACACCACTGGTTTCGAAAAGACTCACACAATTCATGGCAAGAATCCTATCTTTTGTATAAATCGATAAAATTATTTAAATCAAGTTGTTAGTAAAGGGCGACAAAACAGTTTACCCAAAACAAAAGATACTTTGGAACTAGGACCTTTGAATTGTTTTGAAACAACGGACTTACTTGCGAAATACTTCGTAAACAGGCGACAGTAAAGGGCGGATCAACATTGTTTTCAAAATAAAGGCGCGTTTAAAGGGACGCAACTGAAGAAAAAATGTAAACAAGGCGAACAAAAGGTGGGTGTTTCTCGTTGTCAGAATGCTTTAAGGCGAAATAGAGGTGGGCGAATCTCGTTGTCAGAATGATTTAAGGCTCATTTGAAAAGGGTTAGAAGAAAAGCGCAGATTTTAGCCATAAATGCATAAATTTAATGTAGTATTGTTAGGAAACTATAAGACAGTGTTATTTTACGTCGATTTTTGGTATTGATGTCAATGTTAGTCACTTCCTTTGAAATTACGATTCGAAAATGTACTCGCAAATTTTCAAACAGATATTCCCCAATGTTTATCTTTTGCCAGTTGCGCCCTTATCGCAAAGCACTCCGGATTTGTTGAAATATTCGAATATTGAAATATTCGAATATAAATCAGGAAACCATAATGTCAAGATGCAATAAATTTGGTTTTTTCTATATCACAACAGCAGGGTGCAACTAGAATCGTCATATTGAACTAAATTCATTTGGCTGAAAAAAAAAAACTTTACTATCCTTTCAAAGATCTGTACGGAGCATTTTGGTTTTCTATTGTCTTTTAGATAGTCTATATTTGGTCATTTAAATAAATCCTAGAAAACAGAGTGTAGAATTAAAAAGTAAACAACAATCAGGCAGCAATCTAATGCAGCAACAAATTTTAAGAATTTGAAAGAAGTTTTTATCATCACAACATGGATATGAAAACCATTGCGGTTGAAGTTTAAATGCCATCTACTCGTCACGACAACCGAAACATAATGAGTAAGGGGGAAGCGAGCTTCTGATTGATTGAACGTGCACGATTTTTAACACAGCTTTTGTTGGAATGATATTTTAATTATTATATTACAATCTTTCGCAATATTTTACCTGGCGATCTAGACATCGATGTTTGAAATCTGTTCAGGGGTAGTAATACAATAAGCACTTTAAGGAGTTATATACCTGTTTGCTCAAGAAAAAAGAGGAAAGTTTGGATTTTTTTTAAGCGTGTAGTACCATTTTATTGCATAAAAGTAGTAATTTTCTGAAAGTTTAGCTATTCAACAACAAAAAACACATTTGATCACAACCAATACCAATTATTTGTAGAGTAACAACTGCTTTCCCGAAACGCTTCTTTTTTTGCAAAGTTTTGTGGTGTTTACGATAGCGACCCAGCCGATTAACAGATAACAAAAAACTCATTAGTTGAGAAGTATGTCGAGTATCTGGACGATTATTTTTATAAGTATTTTGTATCCAGTGCAAACGGGAACGTTTTTCCTGAAAAAACTTTTTTCCAGCCAAGGTAAACTTCGTGTTTAAAAAAATGATCGTCCAACGACCGGAGACTTCAATAACGAACATTAAAAAAACCCAATCAATCCACCTAGCAGTGAGACTCAGCCTTTCTCATTTAAACTAATTATTTGTAATAGAGTGACAAGAACACTTACATTTCAAAAAATACACCTTGATAATATTTGCCGGATTTATTTATCACTCTAAATAATAAATTTTTGGTAGCCAACAGTGAAACTACACCGAACATTTAAAACATAACATTCAAACACATATGAACATACATTAACACATACAAATAACATGAAACAAATATGTTTCAAATATATTACGCGAATTTTTTTTATCGTGGTATAATCGAACCGTCACTGTACTAATATTGATCGAAACGTCACTGTACTTATATTGAGGTTAGACTTGATTATAAATAGACTCACTAAAATTATATATAGACTAGATTATATATCATTCGATAAAATATCATTTCAGATTCGATTATTTAAAGTAGGTTTTTTTTCTGTTTCAAATATGACTCTCTTTTCACAACTTTTGAACCACGTGTTCAATCATAACAATTCATCAGTCAACCCTAGCCCGTTCATCTGATATCAGTATTGTTCAAATCGGTTGTGTAGTTTTTGAGATAATTAAGTTTCGTATTTTTCACATTTTGATTTATTACCGGCGAAGTTATAGTCCGATTACAGTAAAATTCAATAAGTGCTATGAGGCAGCTAGACCTTTCATTTGACACTGATTTTGTGAAAATCGGTCCAGCCATCTCTGAGAAAAGTGAGTGAGGTTAAGCAGTCTTCGGAATGTTTCTTTTCGCAGCTCGATTTCACATTTTTGTACATAACAGGGAAAGTAAAAGTCCGATTGCAAATCAAATCAATAAGGTCTTAAGGTGAATCGGGACGTGGTCGCGATTAACTCGAATTTTGCAATCTAATTTTTTCTTGATTTATGAAGACTACTTACATGAAACTTTGATCAATTGTTTTCACAACTGTTGCATGCCTTAAGTAGTAATTTGAGTGCTGTTTATTTAGTGGAAGCCGATTTTTTTACGCTCAAACTACAAAAGTAAAAAGAACTCTAACCTCAAAATTGTATAGGAAAAGACCACAATCCCGTTTCCCCTTAACCCGATCAGAAGAGCATTACTAAAATATTACAAAATTCTATCAACGTGAGATTCAAATAACATATTTTGATAAAATTTTGTATTTTTCCATATAATTTTGGTGACAAAATTAAATCTGAATGAGTTATAATAACAAAACGTGAAATGAAGTAGTTCTGAAACAAGTCTAACTAATTTTTCATTTTCTTCAAAACCTGTTTTTTTTTTAAGGGGGGATTTGTTAGTAGCTTAAGTATTTATGATAAATATTAGTAAATAATGAGTATGTGTGTCCAATCACAAATGGTGACTTCTCAACACTGTTAGAAATTTGTAATTTTAATTGTTAGGATTTGTTTGCTTTCGCAATTAGGACTTATTTCTTCAAAACCTGTTGTTTCTAACAATGTTTGTTAATGTATTGTTCTATATACTATCTTATTTTGTTAGAAAGCTGATACATTAGTAACAAATTTTGATATGTGTTTGATACTAGTAGAATCATTTCTGTTATAATTTCTGTTATTTTAACACCTAACGGGACCAAATTGAAAACACGGCCTGTAAGGTTTTTCCCGTAACAAAATAACAACTTCTGTTACATTTTTGTTTTTCCTTTCTGATCAGGAAGAGGCAACTAGACATTTTATATGAGACTGATTTTATGAAAATCGGTTCAGCCATCTCTGAAAATATGAGTGAATTAAACAGTCTCCAGAACATGTTTCTTTCCATAACTTTTAAACCACATGTCCAATCTTTATAAAATACGAAAGTTAAGAGTTTTTAGGTAGCCCGTTCATTCGAGAGCAATTTTGTTAAAATCGGCTGTGTAGTTTCTGAGATAATGAACCTTCGTGATTTTCACATTTTCTTTAATAACATACAAATTAAAAATCCGATTACAATGAAAATGAATAGGATTTTATGGGGCAACTAGACCTTTCATTTGAGAATAATTTTATGAAAAACGGTTGAGCCATCTCTGAGAAAATCGAGTGAGATTGAATAGTTGCACACACACAAACACACACACACGCACACACACATACACACACATACATACCCATACAAACACTCACACACACACTCACACACACACATTCACACATTCACACACACACACACTCACACATTCACACACACACAGTTTAGTTCTAAAAAAACATTTGATTTCACAATTGTTCCTCTTTGAGGGATTCTTATTCCCTATAATTCCAAGTTTTTAAGAAACTATTAATTACGAAATTTTCTCAGCTTTCCAAGGAAACCAACAGAATTGGGCTAGCTGTCATACTTCTTGTGCAAGACCTAGTTAAAGGCAAACATAACCGAAAACTGAAAAAAGTGAATTACTCTGCAATAGGTCAATTTTTACTATATGCGTAGGAGGGTTTTTGAAGTAGAATACTTCTCTCAGGAAGTTCGGCTACATAGGGATGTAAAATGAAAATCTAAAACCGGAAAAATTGAAAAATATGTCCAATTTCAAATGCTAATAAATCGGTTAGTATTCGATGGATTTCCTTCGTTCTTGCAGCAATAGATTGGAAAACTTTCTAAGATTCTTCCCAAATGCAGATAATTGAAATTTTATTATTCAAACTATTGTACTATTGGAAACAGTCAAGCCATGTCAAAACGAAAAACTCGGCCTCAGATTGGTCGTTATATGATTGCTTCCCAAGCACGGTCGACAGAATCATAGACCTTGCCATTTGAAATGTGTAATTTGGCCTATATAAGAGCCTGTTTCACCCGAAGCCGCTCATGATGCAGGGCAGCGGATACCAATGGCAACGGAAGCGTCCACTACTGTGGCAACGGGGATAGCGCAGCGGTTGACGTTGGTCTCAGCATCTATATAAGCAGGGCCAGTTGATGCAGTGTGGCATTTTAGTGAAATGCTGTCTCTGAGCGATAGCAGGCACACTAGCAAATGTATCCAATGAAAAGAATGTTCTGAAAAGCTTTTCAGTGTTTATTTTCCCCCAAGGAATACTTTATTTGCACTGCCTTTGATAACGCAATTTATCAACGCATCTTATCAAACATTGAATTAAACAACAAATTGTCCTTTTCAGGATGAAATAAAAACCTAATTGAAGAGTTAATATTTTCTCTTGAATCAATTTACACTTTTAAGAAATTTGGAACAGATATATATTTGGCTTCATCTCCGTGTCTCAGAACGTACTGAATTATCTTTTCCTTCAGTCATGAGCACAACATCTGAAAAGCTTTCATTATTAGCAAAAAAATTAATTTTTCGCATAATCAAAATTCAAAAATTATAAAGTCCAAATCATGACAAGCAACTATATTATTAAGAATGGTCAATCCTTGTTGAAGCGCGATATTTGACTTATCTGATTAGTCGTTAATATCAGCATCGATAGCAGCTGAGCCAGCTGATGCAGCGTATAGTGGCCAAAACATTGGCATGGCTACGGATAGCGTAGCAGTTGCAGCGGGTTTAGCATCGCTGACAGCTGATGCAGTGAGGCACTTTAGTGAAATGCAGTACCTATGCGATAGCGGGCACTAGGAAATGCATTCAATGAAATGTTGACTCATTTTGAGAACACATGAGCTTTGAGTGTTAAATCAGCTTTTCACTGTTTATTTTATCACAAGGAATACTTTATTCGCACTGTCAGTGATAATGCCAAGATGTGATCGGTATCTTATCCGATATTGAAATGAACAACAAATTAAAAAATGACTAACACGCAAGCAGGGTTTTCTTTCTTGTAAAAGTATTCTACTTTATCCTTGCGGTCGTGGCTTTGCACACAACCCTCCTGTGATTTTTTCCATCAAACGGGGTCCTTTACCACTCCCTAATCAGCTTTAGGTGAGCTTCCTTACATCCTGTATAAAGATTTAGAATATGGCTTGAAAAAGCGAAAATTCAAAGTATAAAATAACAGTTGGTAAATATTTGAGACTAGTATGTCACTGTCAGAGCTGCGAATTTTCACTGTCAGCAACAGAATTTCAGTTGATATTGAAGGCTGTGAATATCGATTTCAGCAATGCTGGAAATGGAATTAATCAGGTTCAATCGGTTGATAGTGGTAATACTGACTGCTGCGATTTCGCACGCGCTGTGAGCAAAATCATTTCAAATCGCCTGGAAATACGCGAAAATTTAATCGACCATTTTTGATTTGAATGAAACTTTGCACACGTATTTGGCTTAGCAAACTTAGCATTTTTCACAGGTGGAGAGATTTTTCACACCCATGAGTTACATTCTAAAAGGGCGTATGCCATTTGGCATAGGTTTTATTCGAAGCATTGTAGCCCAGAAACCGTTGGTTGTATAGAAAAACTGTCTGGAAATAAGTTGCAGGAAATTAAAAATGCATCATAAAAAAATATACACTGTACAAAAAAAAATTTTTTTTTAATTTTTTTTTTTTAAACTTGACGTTAATACGCAACTTTAAAAAAAAAAAGTCCAGGATGGAGAAATGAAAAATAATTTTTTTATGGTAGATTAATTATTTTATGGAAATTCTAATTCAAACATTTTTCAAAATATTTGTATTCTGATGATTTTAAAGATGCAGAGAGTCATTTTGAATCAAAAAGCTCTTGGTAGTTAACATTCTAATAGCATTGGTTTTCGAGTTTTTTCTAATTTAAGCTCGAACAATTATTAAAAAGGAAAATACACGTTTTTCTTAATTTGTCCATGGTTCTCCTGCAAAAACCATACGATCATTGGAATGCTTGATCAAAAATATACAATTCATTCTTTCACAACAAAACGATTGGGCGAACGGTTCTCAAGAAACGAGTTAAATGTTCTAAGTAATATAAATATATATAAGATTCAAATATTCATTTTCGAGTTTTATTATCTTAGGAACATATTTTTTTATGACATAGATACTTTACAGAACTAGTTTCACCTTATATTTTATATACATCATGAGTAAATAATTCGTCATCTTTTGAAAACAGCTTCGTTTGTATCTTATTTGCTGAAATCGGAACAAACGAGTGATACTTTTGTGTGCCAGCTATTATTTTAGATTTTTTGAAAATATTGCTCCATTCTCTTACTCCTTGTTCATATTCTTCATATGATACCCAACTAAATGACATTTTTGATGAATTTTCATTACTTTTCTGACTAGCCCAATCATACAATTCTTTTGCGCTTGTAATGGAATGTTCATGTTCTTTAGCCAAACTTGCATTTCTTGCCATTCGTTTTAATGTGCCACCAATTGCATCGCATGGGCCTTTACCATGAGAAGTCGCAAAAAAATGCCACTCTGCATCGACGTTATATTTTGTTTTGAACTTGCAAAGACTTGCAAAGATTTTTCTATTTTTGTATTGTGAGGCAGCTCCATCAGACATAAATATCGCTTTTTTCAACTGTATTTTTGTTTTCAAAAAACTCATTAATTTGGCAATGAACACCTGAACCGCAACAGTATCATGATGGAGTACTTCCGATATTATGATGAAGCTGATATTCTTAAGTGTTCCACATTCTGAATAGTAAACAACGAAGGGATGAATAGTGGCTTGACTATTATTCCAATAACTACTTTGAGCGGCATCTTGGAGAACAAATGAATAGTTTTCTGAGAAATCACACACTATAACAACTTCACCATCTTTCAAATTATTTTTTGCTTCTCTCATGTAAGTCGACTGTTGAGTTTTTATGTAATCGTGGGTAATCAACTTTTCCAACTTTTCACAAAAATAAGATACTAATTCATCAATTGGTTTCACAAGTGTCTCTATATTACATCGATCTGTTGCAATCCACTGTTCGAAAGGTATTTCACTCACACAACGTTCCTCAAGTTCTTTGAAAAAACTGTTTTCAAAATCTAAACGGCTTGGGCAATGTTCACATTTGCGGAGATAACAATATTTGGATCGTGTAGTTGAGCTACATAATAGTTGTTCAAAGTAAAATTTAGAAACATTTTGGAATGAATATTTCTTTAGACTGTTTATCATCAATTCAGTATTCTCGTGAATAGTACAAACACAAATATTATGAGATCCTGAGCTTCCAAGTAATTTACAGTGCTTAGGTTTCAAAGCTCTAGAAGAAGTCAACCCAATATCAATTTTGCTGATATCTTTAAAATAAGCGTAAGCCTCACGAATTGAATACATTAGGGGCAGTGCTTTTCAAAGGATCGCAAGTTGACTGTTAAAACACGAATGCGAACGCCTTACGCAGTCAACTTAACTGCTCGACAGCGTTGCCAGGTCAATTTTCCAAAAATCTGGAAAAAGCAAAAATAAAATCTGGAAAAAATTTGGCAGTCTTTTTGTGGGGCAAAAGGTAATTTTTTCGGATAAAATTCTCGGAGTATCCAACATTTGAAGTGACAAAATTGCAAAATTTTGCGCCAAATTTGAAGTGATGACCTTTTTGTGAAACAGAGAAAATAAAATCTGGATAAAATCTGGTTTATTTATGAAAAATCTGGATAAATGGACATCAAATCTGTCTACCTGGATACATGTTCAAAAATCTGGATAATCCGGATAAATCTGGATACCTGGCAACGCTGCTGCTCGATATAGTCAAGCGATCGCCCAGAGAAAAAACAGTCAAAGTAAAGTTGATCGTTTTTTTAGTTCTAGCGCTCGTTAGTTACGTTCACTCTCCGATTATGTGTACGTGCAAGACACGCAGTGAATGAGGGCGGTTGGTATCATTCTTACTGTTTCGTTTTGCGTTTGTTTTCGTATTTGTTTTTGTATGTCGGATTGGATTGGAATAGAACTTTGAAATTTGTGTAACATATGACTAATGCATAAATCGGTACTTAGGGTAGAGCGGGAAAAGTTGGTCATTTTTGGTAAAAATGTTCCATTACTTTATACCGGTTATACAGTCATACCTCGATATAAGGCAACTTTATTTTCATTACCGCTACGTTATATCGAAGCAAATTTTTTTTTTAAATTCATGCAAGAATGTTATTGATTACTCAAAGACGCGCGAAAACCTATTTTCCATCACCTATCAGTAATTTTAAACCATTCTTAAGCCCATTTAGGACAATTTTTCAACAGGCAAAATAAAAGTTTTTTATTTGATGCAAGACTGTTGAAATGCAAAAATGCGCGGAAACCTATTTCCCATCACCTACCAGTAATTTGAAACCTTTCTTATGCTTTTCTTTAGAGAAAATTTCAACAAAAAAAAAAAAATAGTTGATGCAAGACTGTGAATTGTTACTGAAGGATGCGTGGAAACCTAATCCCATCACCCATTAGTATTTCAAAACCTTTCTTATGCCCATTTGGACTTTCGCATTGGTAACATTGGTTTCAAAACTTACTACATATTTTCGAAGCAATTTATACCCCAAAAACAGTTGCTATATATCATCTTAAAAAGTTACGTTATATCGAGGCAAAATTTACGTTATACCGAGTTACGTTGAATCGAGGTTGCCTTCTACCGAGGTATGGCTGTATTATGCGAAAATATGAACTACATTAAACAGCTCGCAATTTTGCGGATACACTAGTTTTTTTACGAGGAGACACGTAGCGCGGAAAAAATCCGCGTGAAAAACGCGTAAGTTCGAAAATCCGGGTAAAAAATGGCGTTAATTGTAAGATCTGCGTAAAACTTCACGTGAATTCCGAAGTCTGAGTAAATAAACTGGTGATTTCCAAAATTCGCGTTAAAAACGAGAAATTTCTGAAAACCGCGTAAATTCCGAAATCCGAGTAAAAAACCGCGTGGATTAATACCGAAATTCGGGTAAAAAAAAACCGTGAAAACTCTGAAATCGTAAATTGGGGTAAAAAAACGTGTAAATTCCGAAATCCGCGTTAAAAACGCGTAAATTCTGAAATTTGCATAAAAAACAGCGTAAGTTCTGAAATCTGCGTAAATTCCGTAATACGCGTTAAAAGGCTTCAGTGTATTTTATCTTTTTTGAGCGGTTGACAGATTGGCCAATTAGCTCCTCAGGTAGGGTAGAAGTTGATCAGCAAGTGGGGTAAAGTGACAACTTTTATTTCGAAAGGACAATTCAGTTTTCCTCCACCAATGCATTAACGGCAGTCTGTAGCATTTAGGCGGAAGTCAAATCGTTTTCAGTTTTTCGCTTAGACGTTCGCAAAAGCTACTCATTATTGGATGAAAAAGTGTTACTCTCCCTTGCTTGACGAAAAGTTCACTAAGGTCACCTTTTCTTACAGTTTTTTGCGCAGGTTTTTTTTATGTGGTAATTTTTACGCGGATTCCGGAAATTGCGCGGTTTTTTACGCAGATTCCAGTATTTACGCGGTGTTTTTTTCTTACGCGGATTCCTTATCTTTTCATTTCGGAATCCGGAATTTATGCGTTTTTTCACGTAGATTCCGGAATTTACGCGATTATTTTTTACGGGGTTTCCTTTTACGCGGCACGTATCCCCCGCGTAAAAAGCGACTTTGGTGTATACGTTGAAATTACATTGATGGTTTGAATGGACACTTGATCAAAGAAAACACGTGCTAAATTGAAAACGCGAACCAAATTCCGCAATTCTAAAGTTTTTATGGTTTTCTGATTTTTATAGATCAGCTGAAAGAGAGTAATTTTCTGAGCAAAATGTGGTTTTTGAGAAATTTTTATCGTTGTCCTTCGTGTTTTCAATTGAATTCTTGCTCAAACCTGCTTAAATCTGTTAATGAGCGAATTGTCATTTGAAAACGGGTGTTTATTATTCTTTATTTATAAACCGACGGACAACGATAATCATTTTTTAAATCACAATTTGCACAACTGCACTTTGTTTTGTCATTTAGTTTCTTTGCTTATCTGATTATATCTCCCATATAACACAATTTTTTTATATAAATGATATGTGAAAATAAAACACAGTTTTTTCGATGCGTTGGTTTGATGTAATCCTCATTGACCAACTAACCCCGTAACTAACTAGCCCTGTTCTACCCTATCTTCTTCCCCGCCGATGTTGTGAGAAAAACTATCTTACTCATAAAGCCATTACCACGTGGCTTGAATGATGACTATATTGAATATCACTCACAAACTCTACTGCTAAGCGATATTCGACGCAGATGATTGAAGTAAGCGTTGGTTAATTCATTACGAATGAGGTCCCGGTTAGTAAAAATTGGCACTGTAGGTGCAACAGTATACCACCAGCACATGAGCCTCAAACGTAAGAATGCTTCAAACTGATTGACTGTTTTTTCGGTCGATCATGAACGCAAACGAAAAATGGTACGTGACTACCGACAGAAGATTGTACGGCGGACTTGAACGCCGAAGCGGCGGTCCTTTTGTGGACAGCAACGTTGCACGCAGCTCGTTTCTTTTTCGCTCTGCTTTCAACCGTTCGTTGAAATTGAACGTGCTGCAGGTACAAGTTGAAATTGAGCGAAGGATCGCACGAAAAGGAAAGCTTGTAACTGACCGAGAAAACGTTCAAGCGTCTTTATAGAGAAGGATTTTTCAAAGCCCTGGTTAGGAGTCGCTTTTGCACATGCTGTCGCTTACCATCTTTTCTCACTGAAACGTAATCCCTTTGCCCTGGCATGGCTCTACTGACCTGGTCACTGTCATAAAACTGCAATACTTCGTTTTTCATTTCCAGGGGCAATCCATGTCCAAGCCTCACATCAGGAATAGCCAGTATTCCACTAACTTCTGATATGCGCCGAGCATGTTTCACAATGTATTCCGTTGTTTCAAACTGTTCTGTTATCGTTTGTTCGTTCCAAGATTTCAGTAGAACTGAAAGTATTCTTACTTTATCTTCCCTCGAGTATTCGGGCGCAGTAAAATTTTTTTAACTGCAAAATCATCTCGTCGAAGTCTCTCGCTTTACGTTTCAATAAATCCAGGTCATCTTCAGAATCAAAATCGAAAATTTTTTTTATACCGTCAGTAATGTTCAGATACTTTTTTAGGATATTTTTCCTGATTGAGCTTTGCCAGTGATATCGGTGAAACGTTGATTCCTGCTAGGCCTTTGTTGAATAACTCAATATTCTGTGCTCTGGATAATTCATTTTGAATGCTTTCTTGAGAATATGATGATACGATTGTTGTAGTAGATGGTATCTCCGCCAATTCGTGTTCAGATGCAGATGGTTGCAACTCCGTCGTTAGAATGTTTCTTCCACATCCTGATGTTGATGGTTCCATGAATGAATTGTGTGGATGCTCTTCGAGATCAAATTCATCTTCCACTTTGATACAATATAATCTACACGAATCACAAATTGATAAAGACGTATTAAAATGAGCTTGACTGTTCAATATTTTCAATAACGTTTTCGTTTAATTTGCGTAAGCTTGATGAGCATCGATGATCAGGAAAGGGTTTACAGCACTCGGGCTTGGTGTAATCTATTTTCAATTTATTCATCTTCACAAAATGCAAACTGTTACTAACACTTCTGGAGAAGTGCAATCGTATTTATATACGGAAACAGATATTATAGGTTACCCAGGAGGTAGGTAGCTTACTTTACAAACAGTTGTTATTAGTAAACAAGTAGGTAATGTTGCTCACAAACATACGTGTAGGTAAGCTAAGGTACAGCGCCTGAGTTATTTATCCAATCGTTTTGTTGTCGAAGAATGAACTGTATATTTTTGATTAAGCTTTCCAATGAACGTATAGTTTTTGCTGGAGAACCACGGACAAATTAAGGAAGCGTGTATTTTCATAAATATTAATAATTTTTCGAACTCTAATTTAAAATAACTCGAAAACCGATGCCTTTAGAAAGTTAACTACCAAGAGCTTTTTGATTCAAAATGACTCTCTGCATCTTTTAAAATCATCAGAATACAAATATTCTGAAAAATGTTTGAATTGGAATTTTTATAAAAAAATTAATCTACCATAAAAAAATTACTTTTCATTTCTCCATCCTGGACTTTTTTTTTAAAGTTGCGTATTAACGTCAAGTTAAAAAAAAAATATAAAAAAATATTCAACTCTTTTTTTTTTAATTGAAATTTAATATTTATTTTTAATTTTTTTTGGTCAAAAAAAATTTTTTTTGTACAGTGTATATTTTTTTTATGATGCATTTTTAATTCCGTGCAACTAATTTTCAGACAGTTTTTCTATACATCCAACGGTTTCTGGGCTACAATGCTTCGAATGAAACCTATGCCAAAAGGCATACGCCCTTTTAGAATGTAACTCATGGGTGTAAAAAATCGCTCCATCGGTGGAAAATGCTCAGTTTACTGAGCCAAATACGTGTGCAAACTTTCATTCAAATCAAAAATGGTCGATATTCGACCATCGGTGATTTGGCGCGATCTTGCTCCTGTGTTGTTTTAGCGCTGTGTTAGTTTATCTCCCAGATGGTCTCGAGGTACGATGCTGGCCTAACAAGCCAGTCGTCATAGGTTCGAGTCTCGACTCGGGAGAGACTGTTAGTGTCAGTAGGATCGTAGCGCTAGGCCCGCAATTGTCCTGTACACTAAACTGTCGGTTGCGAATTCTGTGTATAAAAAACAGAAGGTCAAGTATCGAATCGGAATGTAGCACCAAGGCTTTGCTTTGCTTTGCTTTGTGTTGTTTTAGCGATGTTTATATGTTTGAGAATGTAGAATGTGGATGCTCATTTACATCATCGGCTTTCACTGACATGATTTTCAATGAGAATTGACACGGGTGACACTCAATATCAGTCTCATTCTGGGAGCATGAAATTGCTGTTGTGTGATATTCATTTTGTAGTTTCGAAATTTCGCAGCTCTGGCAGTGTTTAAAAACCTATATTAAATTATTGCTTTTTGGGTTCGTAATATACGAAATATGTGATTGTTTGAGTGTCTTAGAAAATAGGGTAGTGAAACGAAAAACGTTTTTTTAGTTTATAGAAAACTGTATGACGCCAACAGCACAAAATTAATGCCTCACACAAACAGTAATACTTAAACCATGAAATAGTAGTGAAACAGCTATTTTAAAAAAATACAAGACAAATATACCTATTGGGTTGTTATGTGCAGACCATCATGCTCTACTAATGTTACCCGCACTATCAAAGTTTCCCGCGTTTACGGTACTGTGAAAATTCAGCATACGTAATGTAATGTATAACTAAACACTTAGTTTTTAGTTGTTTAAGTAATTTGCCATTGAAATTTATTTTCTTTTTCGTATTTTATTTTAGTTAACTTGGCAAAAATTTCCGTGCGTTTTGAAAGCAGGCCATTGTCATGGAGGCGTAGCTACGGCTAAACTAGACAACCCTAGTGCATTGCAGGACGCTGCTGGTCTATTGCGAGGCGCCGGAGTCACTGACGCTTCTTATTGCAGTCTAGAACCATACATTGATGCTAAGTTTGACGTTCATATTCAGAAAATCGGTGTCAATTACAAAGCTTTCATGTATGTTACTTAATGAAGATAATTTATTACTTTTACTACTTAACTATCCGGTAATTTTCAGGAGAAAATCTATTTCTGGAAACTGGAAAACAAATCAAGGATCAGCTATGCTCGAACAGATTCCGATGACTGAAAAATATAAAACATGGATCGATGAGGTAAAGTATCATGTGCATTGTGCATTACTTAGAAAAATTAAGACACTTTGAAATAACTTGTAGAAAATCGTCGGCTAACGAAAATAAGTGTACTGAGAATAGAAACTCTCTGGCAGATACCTTACCTTACCTTATTTTACCTTATTTTACCTTACCAAACAGTTCCAAGCCGTGGTGTGATCTTTACTGTACGTAAGATTCGTCTCCATTTCACTTGGTCCACGGCTGCAGTTCGCCAGATCTGCAGTGTGCGTAGGGTCCGTAGGTCGTCTTCCACCTGATCGATCCAGCTTGTCCGCTGCACACCTCCTTGAGGGATTTGTTTCAAGGACCACCTTAACAGGGATGTCGTCCGGCATCCTTACAGCATACCCCGTCCTTTGCAACCTGCCAATCTTAGCGGCAATAGATGGCTCTCCAAGCCGCTCCTATAGTTCGTGGTTCATTCGCCTTCTCCACACTCCATTCTTCATCTGCATTTCACCGAAGATGATACGCAACACCTTTCGCTCGAAGACCGCAAGGGTGCTTTGGTCCTCCACATGCATAGTCCATGTCTACCATGGACTAACGGTCTGATCAGTAGATGGTCAACTAGGCACGGACTCTATTGGAGCGTCTTCCGGAGACCAAATTATGCGTGCCTTCATGCCATAATGCGCCGATGTATTTCTCTGCTAGTTCCGTTGTCGGCAGTTACCAGTAGGCCCAGGTTCACGAGCTCATCGACCCGATGTACGTATCCGCCATATTTACAAAGGTCCGAGCCACAATGTCGATATTGTCGGCAAAGCCAAGCAATTGGACCGACTTTTAAAATATCGTGCCACTCGTGTTAATTCCCGCTCTTCTAATGACACCTTCTTGGGCAATGTTAAACAGCAGGCACAACAGACCATCACCTTGTCTTGAACCTCTTCGCACATGACTTGATCTATCGTCGCTTCGACCAACAGCGTTAGTTTGTCCGCAAATCCGTATTCGTGTACAATTTTCCATAGCTGTACCCGATCGACTGTGTCGTTAATTCCCGCTCTTCTAATGACACCTTCTTGGGCAATATTAAACAGCAGGCACAATAGACCATCACCTTGTCTTAAACCTCTTCGCACATCACTCGATCCATCGCCGCTTTGACCAACAGCGGAAATCCGTATGCATATATATATATATATATATATATATATATATATATATATATATATATATATATATATATATATATATATATATATATATATATGTATATATACATATATATATATATATATATATATATATATATACATATATATATATATATATATATATATATATATATATATATATATATATATATATATATATATATATATATATATATATATATATATATATATATATATATATATATATATATATATATATGTATGTATATATACATATATATATATATATACATATATATATATATATATATATATATATATATATATATATATATATATATATATATATATATATATATATATATATCAGGTGAAGGGGAAATTTGCATCCAAACCCCTGAGGTGACCAACCTCAGGAAGTGTGGGGTTGGTTTGAATCAGTGACCGGACCCACTAAAACCCCTTCAGTCTCCAGCCCATAATACTCCCCGGGACCACCGCTAGGTATTGCTTCGGGGAGCGGCTTTTGTGCCCTGTGCATCCTCTTGGTTCTTTAGGTCTTTTTGCTAACTTAGCTAACTAACCTGGAGACTGGCCGTTAGCTAACACTGGCGTGTCGGTGGTCAACCTGTCGCCTGTTTTGCAATTCTAAAACTATTTGAGAGGCGGCTGTACAAACCGCCCTCCAAATGTTTGGGTCTTTACACATCCTCCGAACTAGGTTGTCCGGAGTGGTGTCTGGCCCGCTCACCACCATCATGTCGCTCCGCGCATGCACAAAACGAAGGCACACGAAGAAGACATGCTCAGCAGTCTCTTCCGCATCCGCGCACTCGGGACACATTGGGGACCCCGCATGCCCGAATCTGTGTAGATACTGTCTAAAGCAACCATGGCCTGACAGAATCTGTGTCAGATGGAAGTTCACTTCTCCATGGCGCCTCCCGACCCATCCGGATACATCCGGAATAAGTCGATGCGTCCATCTACCCTTCGCGGAATTGGACTACTCCTGCTGCCATCTGATCATCGAGAATGATCTTCTGGTACCTCGTATGCCCCTTGTGTCACGTTGATCGAAGCATTCTACGTCCTCCTTAATGGCTATGCTGATAGGCATCATGCCGGACAGGACGCAGATTGCGTCGTATGACACAGTTCGATACGCGCTCGAAACATGAGCCTGTAGGTACTTTCCAACTTACTCCGATGTTTACTAGTACCTAGTGCTTTGGACCACACTGGCCCGCCGTATCTCAGTATGGACGTAGTCACGCTAGCTAGAAGTTTCCGCTTGCTGCCGTACACTGCTGAGCTATTGGACATCATGCGAGATAGTGCTGCAATAGCCATTGAAGCCCTCTTACAGGCATATTAGACATGGCTCCCGAAGGCGAGCTTGTCATCGATCATCACCCCCAGCAGCTTCAGGGAGCGCTTAGAGGCGATGGTGCAATTCCCGACACTGATCAACGCCTGTTGCTTCGACTTGCGGTTATTGACAACTGAAATCTCCGTTTTATGATGCGCCAGCTCCAGTTTTTTGGAGCGCATTCCCGTCCTCGACGACGCTTATAGAGTGCGAAGCCGTCAACTCAACCTCCTCGATCGACTCGCCGTAGACCTCAAGTGTGATGTCGTCCGCAAATCCAACGATCATAACCCCTTGGGGGAGCTTTAGTTTCAGCACTTCATCGTACTTGATATTCCACAGTACCGGGCCCAGGATGGAACCTTGTGGAACCCCTGCGGTAATTGGGGACACATTTTTGACCCTCGTCTGTGCTGTAAACTAGCACACGATTCTGGAAATAATTTTGCAGAATCCTGTACAAAGACACGGAATGTATAGTTTCCGAAGCGAGTGGGCTATGGAATCCCAGCTAACACTATTGAACGCATTTTTCACGTCCAACGTGACGATTGCGCAATAGCGAATGCCCCATCTTTTACGCTGGAGTGCTACCTCTGCTGTTTTGGTGACGGACAGAATAGCATCCACCGTAGACTTGCCTTTTCGGAAGCTGAACTGGTTACTCGACAGACCGTTTGCACTTTCGGTGTACCTAACCAGTCTATTGAGAATAACCTTCTCGAGCACCTTACTCGCCGTATCGAGCAGACATATCGGGTCTGTATGCCGACGGGTCACCAGGTGGTTTCCCTGTCTTCAGCAATAAGACCAGCTTCTGTCGCTTCCATCTCTCTGGGAATGTACAGTCATCCAGGCACTTCTGCATGACTTCCCGAAATAGTATGGGGGCCTCTTGATGGCCTTCTTCACAGCCAGATTCGGAATCCCATCCAATCCCGGTGCTTGCTCACCTTCAGGGAGTTGGCGATCGCGGATGAGTTCCTCATTCGTAACCGTTTCCGTCTCCCTCTGCCTCGGCACGGCTAACGCCGTCACTCATATATTGGGTGTTCGGCAGGTTGGCCGACCACCTCTGGTCTGAGTTTGAGATACTGGAACGTCAGTGAAGTGACTCGCCAGCCGGAGGCCAAGGATTTGGCTCGTGGCGTGGAAAGAGTCCCTCTATGATCCGCTCAAGCATCGCTGGTGATTATTCTGCGGGCGCCATCGCACTCTCAGTCTTGGCCATCACCATCCTATAGGCGTTACCTCCACGGGTTAGTGTTGGCACTAGCGCACAGTCTTTCGAAGCACGCACGTTTACTAGCTTTTATTGCTCTCTTAAGCGCCGCTCTTGCGGAACTGAGTGCCCCTCGACGATCTTCCCTTTCTTCGTCGGTTCGCGCACGTTGAATCCTTCTTCTCGCTTGAAGACACGCTCTGCGGAGGTCCGCTATCGCGTCGGTCCACCAGTAGACTGGTGGCCTTCCATGCCTAGGCTGGCGGTTCCTAGGCATAGTGGCATCGCACGCCCGCGAAAGTATGGCATAGAGTTGATCAGCGCTCGGGTTACGAGTTCTGCTCGCCTCGTGTTCTAGTCTTATTGCTTCCGCAAATACCTCTTCGTTGAAGTGTGATATCCTCCACCCGCGAGGAGCTGGAGTGTTAATTCTTCTCGCCAAATGCGGTCTCGTTTTACAGTCTACGCTATAACAGACCGCCAGATGGTCGCTATGAGTGTAGCCATCGTCTACCCTCCAGTTCGTGATCAATCCTGGACTACAGAATGTCACATCGATGATCGACTCCGCGCCGTTTTCTACTGAAGGTGCTCTTCAAGCCGACGTTGGCCAGATCTATGTTGAGCTTCGCCAAAGCCTCCAACAAGATCCGGCCTCTCTGGTTTGTGCGTCGACTTCCCCACTCAGTTGCCCATGCGTTGAAGTCGCCCGCCACTACCAACGGTGATAGACCGATCAGCTCCCCGGTGACTCAGTCGATCATCCTTGCGAACTGCTCGGTATACAACGAGGCGGAGCATAGCAGCTGCAGAAGTACACTCCGTTCACCTTGGCAACGCGTATCCTTCGTTTGAAGTTGACACTATCTCTTGAAACCGGGAACCTGCTCGTCGTCCATATTGCCGCCATACCGGACCCGTCCGAAATCCAGTTACCGTTTCCGGAAGGAATTCGGTAGGGGTCCGAGATTATGGCGATGTCCGACAACGACTCAGTGATTGCTTGGTATAGCAGTTGCTGAGCCGCGAAGCAGTGGTTCAAATTTAGCTGTGTCACTCTCACGCCCGTGGCTTGCTAGTCGGCTTACCGGCCGTGCACCTCGGGGCCCTCCCATTATGTGCTTTGCGTCACGCTTCCCGGCGCACGCCAAGCACTTCGGGGGCTCTCCGCAGTCTTTGCTTTTGTGGGCTGCAGCACCGCACCGCCTGCATAGGGAGCTCTTGTCAGGCCCATATATATATATATATATATATATATATATATATATATATATATATATATATATATATATATATATATATATATATATATATATATATATATATATATAATATATATATTTATATATATATATATATATATATATATATATATATTATATATAATATATATAAATATATATATATATATATATATATATATATATATATATATATATATTATATATATATATATATTATATATATATATATATATATATTTATATATATATGTATATATATATATATATATAATATATATATATATTATATATATATATATATATATATATATATATATATATATATATATTTATATATATATATATATATATATATATATATATATATATATATATATATATATATATATATATATATATATATATATATATATATATAAATCGGCTTAATGCAAATGTTTCTAGAGAAGTGTTTCAAAATATCCAACCTGCTTTCATCCATTCTTGGAACGATTTCTTGATATATTACTTGTCTAATTTGATAACAGAGAGTCCAATCTAGCATTTTGGATAAAAACATCAGTTTGGAAAAGTTGCTGGAGCTCAACTACTACCGAATAAAAATTTGGTTAAGAGCATCGATCAAATAAGATAAGAGCTCCTAAAATCCAGCTATTAATTTAAAAAAAAAGTTTTGTATGTGTGTTCCGGCATAACTTTCGAATAACTGTACCGATTTTAACCAAACTTGGCATACGTGTTCTTTGGACAGAGTAAGTGGTCATAGAAATATTGGGGAGAGGAAGGAGCAACCCCCAAAGGAGGAGGGGGCCTTAATTGGTCAGGAAAACAAGTTTTTTCATGCATTATGGGAACTTTCTGAATGAATACGATAGTTTTTAGGCCTTTGGTCTGTCTGGAGATCGAAAATTGATTTCCAGAGACCGGAACATGATGTCGGAAGGGGAAAGGGGCAGCTATCAAAGAGGGAGGGGGTCTTAATTTATAAAAAAGTCAGACCTTTTAGTGCCCTATGGAAACTTTTTGAAAGGGTACGATAACTTTCATGTCCTCGGTCGGTCATGGCCAGAAGTTGATGTCTAGGGACCGGAATATGATGTCCGATGTTTTTCTAAAACAAAGATGGCGACTTTTAGTTTCTGGGAAGCTGTATACAACTGTAAAAAGCGTTTACAAACCTCCAAACATTGGTATTTCCGAAACCAGGATGACCTTTAGAAAACAGAAATAAAAGTCCAACGACATTTTTTAAATTCAATATGGCGACTTCCGGTTTCAGAATTTTATGAAAAACGAATATATGCTCTGCAATATGTATATTTTAGATATCAAGATGACGTTCAGAATCCAAATAGTCATTTGCGGCGCAAATTTTTAAATCGTGCATGGCGGATTACATTTTATGGAAAGGCAAAAGAAGGCTTGGACGTAATATTGAAATCGATTCCACGATTTCTGCTTTCTGTCAAGCTGTGTAAAACTGAGTAAAACGGTTAAATAATGTCAATATTTCTAGAAAGAGAACTATGTTCAGAAAACGGGCGTCCAACGCTATTTTCAAATTCAACAAGAAAAATATTCAAATACTCCCCGATATTAGATTCATTGGTTAGAGCTGACTCCCCAAAACCGAAAATTGGTGGTTTGGTATAGTGAAGGTTGTTTTTCTGCATTGGAAGTTATTCAAAACTTGAGGAAAATGTGAAGATAGTCCACGTATCTCCAAATTGTTAATTAATCATGAAGACTGATGTTCAACTATAAGGATGATATTGATATTGTTTACACAAAAAAAAAGTAAAACGAGAAGACATAGCAAGCAATAATTTTAACCATCAGAGGGGAGCTTAGGCTATTGATTATGTAATTTCAATGTAATTTGATTCTATTGTAAGTTAATCGATACCGTCGAAGATGCTGATGAGCAATCATTTTCCAACGGAATTTTTGAACTCACTCGACCCAGCTGGAATGCCTCCGCATCGATTGTTAATCAACGGAAAAAGGTGGTATATAATAGAGATGGTCGGGTTTGATGTTTTTCAAACCCGAACCCGACCCGAACCCGAAAATTTGATTTCATTGAAACCCGAACCCGACCCGAACCCGAGATTTCATAGATTTTATAATCGGGTTTCGGGTTTTAATACCCAAACCCGACTGAACCCGACATTTTCAAACCCGACCCGAAAATATTTTTTTCACAAACCCGAACCCGACCCGTACCCGACACTTTTAAAAATTTTCAAACCGAACCCGACCGACCCAAACCTTTCGGGTACGGGTCGGGTTCGGGTTTCGGGTTTGAAAACCCGAAACCCGACCATCTCTAGTATATAAGCAAGTTTATTACTAAAATAGAAATATTATTTGAAATGATGGGTTGGAAAAAATGTACGGACAGGGACACATAGAAAATTATAGAAAAAGCGGAAATTTTTACACGAGCAAGGCCGGGTATATTAAGCTAGTATATGTATAGAGCTTTCTACGCCAGATCTTACCAATACAGGCTTAATCGTATATCGTTATAAAATCGATTTGTTTTCAACCAAAAAATCCGCTGATGTTCAATTTCGAAAAATATTTCACTTATGAATCTTAGTTCATTGGTGTTACCTGTTTTAACAAACTTTGTTTTAGTGGAAAACAGATGAAATAAAACTAAAAATCGGCTTACAACTTGAATAAAAGTTCGGGGCAGGAAGAAAATTTTTATTACCACCAACGTGTTGATTATTTGCAACCAAAAATAAAACTTGTATTAGTGGAATCGACCACTAATACTAGCGCAGATAGGAAGGTCTATGCGCTGGGTAAAAGTTGTCATAGCAACGCATTTGCGCATGCGCTTTGTTGTGGCGGATTCTGACCCATGAATGCGCGAATTTCTTTATTCCACTGGGTCAGTGCAGATCTACCCAAGACAAGAGAAACGACATTGCGATTTATTACACATGTAAGAAAGAGACGCCAGATAGTTGTTTACAAACTAAGCCCATGCAGTGGTGGGCTAAATTGACTCTTCGCAATTAAATAAATCAGCAAACATTCTGTAAAGCATAATCTTTTTTTCACTGATTGACAAATAGAAAACGGTATCCAATGAATGGCGCATGATTTTTTCGGAAAAAACACAATATTTCACCATGAAATTTGACGCGCAAGTAGAACCTTGTATTACAAGCATCGAAACGTTGAACTAATATTGTTTCTTATTTTCCGGTGATTATTCGAAACGCCATAATCACTATTTTTTTATTGTTCCTAATATAAATCAGCGCTGTTCTACAATATTTTTATTTTGATTTTTATGCTTACGGCAACGTTGTTTTGATTAGTTAGCAATTACAACTTGAAAATTAACTGTTTTGAACGTTTTCTTACCGTATTGGTACTCGAGATGTATTTTGCAGATTCAGTCTAACAAGTTGGCTTGCTTTCATGAAGTTATATAATACTTCATATAGCATCAGTATTTGTTATATCAGCCTTCAATTTTTGCGCTTTTCTGGTGATAGAGATGTAGGGATACCATCTGGTCGAAGTTAGAAATCAGGACACCTTTTCTCGGCACAAATTTAATTTAGCCATTCTATTCTTCGATGTATGAGCAAATATAACACGTAATATGTGATTTACCCATTAAAATACAATATAACACTTTTTTATTTACTGTACAATAAGTAAATTAATTTTTTATTCAATTTTTTTACGCGTTGATATGTACCTCGTGGAAAGACGCGGTAATTACTGAGATTCAACAAATGAAAAAAATTCGATCGCAATGAGCGTTGCGACCTAGAATCGAAAACATTCATTGAGCAATTTTCAAAAATTCTGCTCATTACCACAAAACAAAATCAAATATCTCAAGAAAAGCAGGACAAATTCTAAAATATGAAAAATAAATCAGGACGCCCAAATAGAACTTCAAAATCAGGACATGTCCTGCTAAATCAGGACGGATGGTATCCCTATAGAGATTTCATGGAAAAGGTAATGTCAACTGAAATCTATAACTGAAGGTCGTATTAGAGCAAGATCGCGCCAAATCACCGATGGTCGAATATCGACCATTTTTGATTTGAATGAAACTTTGCACATGTATTTGGCTTAGCAAACTGAGCATTTTCCACAGATGGAGTGATTTTTTACATCCATGAGTTACATTCTAAAAGGGCGTATGCCTTTTGGCATAGGTTTTATTCGAAGCATTGTAGCCCAGAAACCGTTGGTTGTATTGAAAAACTGTCTGAGAATGAGTTGCAGGGAATTAAAAATGCATCATAAAAAAAATATACACTGTACAAAAAAAATTTATTTCGACCAAAAAAAATTAAAAATAAACATTAAATTTCAATTAAAAAATAAAGAGTTAATTTTTTTTTAATTTTATTTTTAAAGAAACTTGACGTTAATACGCAACTTTTAAAAAAAAGTCCAGGATGGAGAAATGAAAAATAATTTTTTTATGGTAGATTAATTTTTTTATAAAAATTCTAATTTGAACATTTTTCAGAATATTTGTATTCTGATGATCTTAAAAGATGCAGAGAGTCATTTTGAATCAAAAAGCTCTTGGTAGTAAACATTTTAAAGGCATCGGTTTTCGAGTTATTTTTAAGTTAAGCTCGAACAATTATTAATATTTCTGGTTCTCCAGCAAAAACCATACGATCATTGGAATGCTTGATCAAAAATATACAATTCATTCTTTGACAACAAAACGATTGGATAAATAACTTAAGCGCTAAACCTTAGCCTACCTACACGTTCCCCCTTGCCGAATGTTTTATAAAAAAATATGTTTGTCGTGCAACACTACCTACTTTTTTACTAATAATAACTGTTTGTAAAGTACGCAACCAATAACTACTGGGTTACCTAAAATATCTGTTTTCGTGTATAAATACGATTGCACTACTCCAGATGTGTTAGTAACAGTTTGCAATTTGTGAAGATGAATAAAATGAAAATGGAGTACACCAAGCCCAAATGCTGTAAACCCTTTCCTGATCATCGGTGCTCACCAAGCTTACGCAAATTATACGAAAACGTTATTGCAAAATTAAAAATATTGAACAGTCAAGCTCATTTCAATACGTCTTTATCAGTTTGTGATTCGTGTAGTTATTGGAATAATAGTCAAGCCACCATTCATCTCTTCGTTGTTTACTATTCAAAATCTTGAACACTTAAGAATATCAGCTTCATCATAATATCGGAAGTACTCCATCATGATACTGTTGCGGCTCAGGTGTTCATTGCCAAATTAATGAGTTTTTTTGAAAACAACAATAGAGTTGAAAAAAGCGATATTAATGTCTGATGAAGCTGCCTCACAATACAAAAATAGAAAAAACTTTGCAAGTCTTTGCAAGTTCAAAACAAAATATAACGTCGATGCAGAGTGGCATTTTTTTTTGCGACTTCTCATGTTAAAGGCCCATGCGATGCAATTGGTGGCATATAAAAACGAATGGCAGGAAATGCAAGTTTTGCTAAAGAACATGAACATCCCATTACAAGCGCAAAAGAATTGTATGATTGGTCTTATCAGAAAGTGATAAAAATTAATCAAAAGTGTCATTTAGTTGGGTATCATATGAAAAATATGAACAAGGAGTAACAGAATGGAGCAATATTTTCAAAAAATCTATAATAAAAGCTGCCACACAAAAGTATAACTCTTTTGTTCCGATTTCAGAAAATAAGATACAAACGAAGCTGTTTTCAAAAGATGACGAATCATTTATCTATGATGTATATAAAATATAAGGTGAAACTAGTTCTGTAAAGTATCTATGTCATAAAAAAATATGTTCCTAAGATAATAAAACTCGAAAATAATTATTTGATTCTTATATATATTTATATCACTTAGAACATTTTACTCTTTTCTTGAGAACCGTGCGCCCAATCGTTTTGTTGTCAAAGATTGAATTGTATATTTTTGATCAAGCATTCCAATGAACGTATGGTTTTCGCTGGAGAACCATGGACAAATTAAGAAAAACGTGTATTTTCCTAAATTTTAATAATTGTTCGAGCTAAAATTAGGAATAACTCGAAAACCAATGCGTTAAGAATGTTTACTACCAAGAGCTTTTTGATTCAAAATGACTCTCTGCATCTTTTAAAATCATCAGAATACAAATATTTTGAAAAGTGTTTGAATTAGAATTTTCATAAAAAAATTAATCTACCATAAAAAAAATATTTTTCATTTCTCCATCCTGGACTTCCTTTAAAAAGTTGCGTATTAACGTCAAGTTTTAAAAAAAAAAAATTTAAAAATAATTCAACTCTTTTTTTTAAATTGAAATTTAATGTTTATTTTTATTTTTTTGGTCAAAAATAATTTTTTTTTGTACAGTGTATATTTTTTTTGGTGCATTTTTAATTCCCTACAACTCATTCTAAGACAGTTTTTCTATACAACCAACGGTTTCTGGGCTACAATACTTCGAATAAAACCTATGCCAAAAGGCATACGCCCTTTTAGAATGTAACTCATAGGTGTAAAAAATCTCTCCACATGTGAAAAATGCTCAGTTTGCTAAGCCAAATACGTGTGCAAAGTTTCATTCAAATCAAAAATGGTCGATTAAATTTTCGCGTATTTCCAGACGATTTGAAATGATTTTGCTCATTGGAGAAGTTATCTCAACTGTTCTATAACAACGTTTGTTATTCGGGTATATATATGCCCATTTTTGTGTTTAATTAAATAATTTCAAACATTTCAAATTCGTCGATTCCTTGCGATGTGTTTTTAGTTTGCAAATGCACAACGAATCGGCCATAGGATATGATCAAAGTCGAATGACAAATCGTGTGAAATGATTGGTTTTATCGGAATGACAACATCCTCGACTTTTGGCTTCTCTGGTACATCTCCTTATTCTGAATATATTCATATTGGTGATATTCGGTCATTTTCAGCTGATTTTCTGGCATCAATGTGACACTGGGAATATTCATATTGGGTGGTATTCAGTCATTTCAGTTGTTGTCCAGAAACTGAAAGTGGTCATCTTTAAATTCAAAATGGTGTCCAGGGTCAATGTTTGGTTTCTGTGTATCTTCTCGATTACGAAATTATCCATAATGAGTCTTACAATTCCAAATGTTGTCTGAGGTCGATTATGCAACACATTTGTTACCACTAAAAACATTCACCTGCCAAATATCGTTCCATTTAGTTAATTAGTTCTCGAGATGTGCAGAAATGTGCTTGCTTGCTTTATTTGTATGGAACCCCTCCCTTACTGAGGAGGGAGGGGTCTTGCCAAGTCTTTATGGATCAGACAGACAGGCAGACAGAGCTGCATTTTTATAAGTTTGGTTATATATATGTATATATATATATATATATATATATATATATATATATATATATATATATATATATATATATATATATATATATATATATATATATATATATATATATATATATATATATATATATATATATATATATATATATATATATATATATATATATATATATATATATATATATATATATATATATATATATATATATATATATATATATATATATATATATATATATATATATATATATATATATATATATATATATATATATCTGAATATCGAAATATGTCAAATAACTTTTTATTTTAGGAGATAAAAAATAACAATGTTCAGCATTAACATGCATATTGGGATGACTGATAACTTTGCAGAAGGTTTGGAAATTCGGAAAAATCTGAGGAAAAAGTTATAACGAAAATTGTGATTTTCAGTACCTCTTCATAGAAAACTTTATGTTGCTCGTAATATATAAGAGATAGAAACATGATGTCTTAGGGAATGTTTATTGTTTTGAGATCCTCTAAAATTTTTCCGAAGACACCATGCGTCTATCTCAATCTGAGAAAAAAGTAAATTTTCTATCTCACTTTTAGGTGGATTGATCACTCATTTGCCTCCATCTGAAGATGTATTTTTAAATATCTTTGAACTTCACCGAACATACATTATGGCTATAATCAACATTTGGAACGCTATTTAATTAATCGCACGAAAACGGAAAAATAAAACACTGTGCAATGGCGCCATTTTGGATTTTTGAGAAATCGGAAATTTTTTATGTTTTTTCGACGCCATTTTGTTTTAAGATCAAATATAAAAACTCTATGAGTTTGTCCACATATCAGCATCTTCTTACCCATCTTTAGAAAAAAACAGATCTTAAATCGGACAAAAATTGAGCTCAAAACGGTGATTCTACGAAACCGGTTTTGGCATGGTTTTAGTATATTTCACAGAGCAAAATAATATCGAGTATGTATGAGCATTAATGGTAATGCGCTAATATCTGAAAGTGGTAGTCAAATTATATCATATATTGAGAGCATGAGCATGAGCATGAGAGCATGATTGACCGCCCGCGGTTGCTACTCCGTTATTGCCAGATCAGCTGTAATTACACAGAGAACCAATGGGTGATGTTTGGGACTAACATTCATCCTCAATGTGTAAAAACTGGTGATCTTATCTTTATGTTAGGCAATACCAGCGCCGGCCGCATCCGAATGCAGGTCAAAGAAGGAGTGTGTATGGGAATATGTTGACGTGATACTCGCTTTATTGGAAGCCGAGAACACCTCTGCACTTCCACGAGAAATCACTGGGATGTTGGAGAAAAGGGTAGGGTTTGCAGCAGATTTCGTTTTGGTAAACGATGCGCTGAATTCGGGTACCGGGTTCATAGCAAATATCGCGCCTACAAGTTCATATTAACCTCCACGAAAATTATTACGCGATTCGAACTCGTTCTGTTTGATATACCACCGAAAAAAGGGCACGCGAGAATACCGGAACTGCGATTAAATTAATACAGACTAAAATATTCGAACATTCCCTCAACAAATCATCATGCAACTACCGAAGAGAGTCTCCCATTGGTGTATCTCAGCCGACTACACAATGTTACGAGAGCTACGAAAGTTCTATCCACGTTAACGTCTCGACACTTCTATTGTTCCCTCCAAGAGGTTATACCGAAAACTACATCGCGTTGATAATCTATCTGTAGAAAACACGAACTCATGGAAGGTATCGACGTGACATTCGGACATCTGTTTATGAAGTCCTTATACAACTACCGAAACGTATCTCCCATTGATTTATCTCAGCTGACTACACGATTTTACGAAAACTACTGGAATTGAGTCCACGTTAACGTCTCGCCACTTCTATCGTTTCTTCGTGAAGGACCCTCTTTATACCGAAAATTATAACGGTAGATATTCGGTCACCCGGAGATATGGCTTTCTGCTTAACAGGTCGACTAACGACATTCGTCTGTTCTTAAAAAGCGATTTCCTGACTTTAAGGCAGAACCGAAGCATCATGCACGACCGCTCTATTCCTTTCTACCGATGTGGACGCGTATGGACGCGGCGTTTCACGTCGATTTTCTTTTGTTTGTCTACGCAAGAGTCGCCTTTCAAATACAAAAATTGGCGAAATTCCATGCATCCAAAGCCCTAATAATTTGAAAAATGCAGGTACACATATTTGCCAAAACGTCTCAAATTTGCGAACAAAACGCCAAACTAGCCATAATTATAAAATAATATTCAAAACGACTATTCAAAAGCTAGAAAAATCGAAAAATAGTTAGCATCGATTCTGGTTAGTAGCAAAACTTACATTTCAAACTCTCATAATCCATGTGCATGTTCACCAAAACAACTTTAGCTGTTTTGTTTAGTCACTGTTAACAAATTATGATCCAATGGGGGTCTCTATCACTAACGCTATTTTGTGTAGAACAATACGCGTGAAGCCGGGTATTCAAACTCTACTTCTAACCGTGGTTTAGTTTCGACTCCATGAATTTTATCCCAAAATGGCTACTTCTAAATATTAAATGCACGCGAACACGAATAGACTGCTTGTTCACTATCCCATTGATCGAATCCTCCAGCATTTAAAAAAAAATATAATAAAATATAAGAGGAACGCTCTCACCTATGTCATCCGGATCAGATTGGGAATAAGTTTAGGCTGTTGCCTGTCCTTACTTTTTCTCACACAATATTTAACCGACACTGTGGTTGATTAGGCGGAAGTTTCACAACCGATCTCAACTTCTAACAAACACTTGAATTGAGCTGGCTCCTGGCTGCAGCTGAAATTGAGGCCGCACCAAAAAGCACCCTTGTCCAGCGCACTAAACTCGACACCATTACATAACATACACAATTTTCTTCCTCTTTCCTGGTGCTGATAGACCAGAATTGTCACAGTTAGTTGCTTATTAGTCACTTGAAGTCTGAATTCACAATTTCCGGGCTGATTTTTGCTCGACTAGCAACTTTACCTTTGATTTGATTCAGTTTACGATTACATTTATGAAACACTATCCGAGAACAATAAATTTAAGTATATTCAACGAGCAAATTGTGACACAGCGAAAAATTGCGTCCGTTCGCGTTCGTGGTTTACTTCGATCTCTCGTGGTAGTCAAATTATATCATATATTATGTAAAAAAAAGTCTTAGAAATCGGTAGATGAATGTCAGCAACATGTCGATTTTGCCCCAATTCTCCTACAATAGTAAAATAGGTTTATCTCGACGCTAAATTAACTTAATCGAAATCTGTTTAATGTTATATCAAGAGTGTAAGCGGTACTCAAAGATACAATAACAATTTGGCTTCACATGATCCTCTCCTTTTCGCGGGTAGGAGGTCGTATTTGACTTTATCGAAGACGCGATGATTCTGTCTCGTAACTGAAGCGCGATTTTTGTGTTTTGACTGGTCCTGGCCAAAAATGCAACCCTTTCCTCGCAGAAGGGGGAGTGTCATGTAAAGACAAATTGTTATTGTATCTTTGAGTATCGCTAACATTCTTGATATTACATTAAACAGATTTTAAATAAGTTAATTTAATGTCGAGATAAACCTATTTTAGTATTGCAGGAGAGTTAGGGCAAAACCGACATGTTGCTGACATTTTATGTAGATCAGACATCTACCAGTCGATTTCCTCGGCTTTTCTTACTCAATATAAGATATATTTTGACTTAAACTTTTAGATATTAGCGCATTACCGTTAATGCTCATACATCCTCGATTTTATTTTATTTTCGCCCGATTTAAGATCTGTTTTTTTTTTGTAAGATGGATAAGAAGATGCTCATATGTGGAAAAACTTATAGAATTTTGATATTTGGTCTAAAAACAAAATGGCGTCTAAAAAACATTAAAGATTTCCGATTTCTCAAAAATTCAAAATGGCGCTGTTGTTACCCCTTACGTTGAAATATGTTCAAACTCAGTGATATTTGGTTTTGCATCGAAATACACAAAAAAATTATATGTAGAATCCAAGGCAGAAAAAAAGTCAATTTTTGTTGCACTGTATTATCTCACTCGGATCATTTATGCAACTAAATCCGGATCGAGAAAATTGACACATTGAAGGAGTTTTATTCGATCTGGTCTTCTTTCGCCTTTAGCTTGGTCCAAAAGGTGCACTTTTAATCTACATTCAAATAATCTCACTCGGATCATTTATGTAACGAAATTCAGATCGAGAAAATTGACACATTGAAGGAGTTTTATTTGATCTGGTGTACCTAATTTGGATCATATTTGATGAACTATCCGAGCAGAAAAAATATTATAATTTCATAACAGGATATTTAAAAACTCTTTATCACAATACCTTATTTTGATCCTAATATGGTGGATATAGTTTTTTTTTTTTTTTTTTTTTTTTTATATGCCCAGCTGTAGCGTTAATACGCTGGAATCTAAGGCTGGGACTTTTAGCGGGATCTAACAGCATTACAGACGAACGTAGCCATGTTGCTTACTTCGACACTGCAGCCTTACGGCTATCTGATAGATTCCAAGTTTGGTTCCGAATTGTTTTATTGGTTACTGTTGCACTAGGCCCAAGTTATATGATGAATGTAAGGTCAAAACCTCCAGAAGCAATTCAACCTGACAAGACCAAAGTCACAGATGAACAAATTTACTCTGGACTGGAGGTTCCAACGGTAAATATATGATTTGAATGGAGAACGTACCTGTTATAACCGGTTCATATTACCGATTTTACCTTACATACCACAGTAGTGTTGGCTATACCTTTCCAAGCCATCCAACCGTCGGTACTCATGTCGGCAGTCTTCCTCGTGTTCTTGGTCGTTCCTCCTCACGTCTGTTACCTTTATTCATGCCGTCATTTGTCCTCGATCGCTCCTCTTGATATGTCCCATGCAAGACCGTTCGCGTTCCTGCCCTATGTCACGTACCTGGTTCTTTTCGTTGTTCTACTGCGTGAATTTTCATCTCGCAGCCGCAGAACGAGAAAAAAAAGAGAAAAGGGAGTGGATTAACAACAAAACCAAACAGTACAATCAACACAGCCACAATTACACTGTTAACATATTTTAAACCCTTTAACCACCCATAGACGCATGAGAGTCATTCTAGCAGAAAAAAAGGAAAAACGTACAACTGATAACGAATTTCTTTATTCCACTGGGTCAGTGCACACCCGCCCTTGGAATAAAGAAACGACCCCGCAACTCACGACACAAGCAAGAAAGAAACGCCAGACAGCTGTCGACGTTCAATGCATGGAGCATTGGTATACCGAAATTAACAAAAGTTACGATGCGCGACTAACTATTTTTGAGGTACCAAATGCGCAATAATGGGTCGAATCAAAGCGAAAAAAGAAACGTTCCGACAGCAGTCAGATTGTAACTGGGATTGACATATGGGAATAAAGAAATTCGCGCAGTTAAAATAGCTGATATTTAGTGAAAAAAAAAACACGTGTACAGACACATGCATATATGCATACACACATGTATATATATAGAAAAATGATAATATGAGTAGTAGTTGTGAGAGGAATGAGAAGGGTTAGTAATGCTACTTTATATCTATGAGTGCAATGGATGGACGTCAGTCACGAGGTTTTGTTAGAAATGTTAGGGTTAGTATAAACCTCGCTTAAGCCCTACCGACCCCGCCAGTATTTAGTTTTGTTAGGTCATGCGAGACTAAAACCAGCGGTGTGATAAGTCAAGCGTAATCAAACATAAGGAAAAAAATACAAACGAATGTTATTATGGTGATTATTGAATATTGAGTTGTTACTATTATGCTATTACTATATTATTATTTATACTATTCAGCTGGGCATAAAAAATAAAATAAAAAATTATTATTTATATTATTAGTTGTCTAATCAAAAATTGTGTTAGGAAATACGCTTGACAGATCACCGTCAAGTCCTCCACCCATGGGTAGGGAATATGGTGGATATAGTTGATAAAATAACAAAATATGATACCAAAAGTATTGTTCCTCCAAGACGATCTAAATAACAATATTGATATTGTGAATATCAAACCGAAAATTAGCACTGAAAACTAAGAAAATTATCAGTTATTTAATATTTTTGAATTATTGAACGTTAAATACCTAACTGAACATGTTACAAACAATCAATAACAAACTATTTCCGTGTAACCCTGGAAAGATAGTCTAAGTCAATTTGACTCCTCGCTTTTAGTGACATTGCCCTATTCTTTTTCAAATAGTGCGAAAACGTTTTCGTTTTTAAAAAAAAACTGAATTCTGGTATTTGTTATTTGTTGTCGATGTGATAACATCGTAATGACCACTTATTATTAAACATCGAACAAAAACTTTTGAATGATCTAAAATTCCTGCATCAATTTAACGCCAAAATAAGATTATCTTCCCAGGGTTAAAAACACATCTTCAATGAGATATACAAATATAAATTGAAATATCATGTGAAAGGCACAACGATATAAAAATTTGACATTTCTTTTATATGCGTGTTGTATAATGTTGTCTAATAACACGATTGGATTTCATAACAAAATTTGTTATTAATGAGTTATGATTTTACTATGCTCTCCTGCTCGGGCAAACACTCTCTTGGACCATTGCATTTTAGTGCGGTTCATTTTAGTATCCTCTCTCATTGTGTGATGTTAACTTTACAGTCAGAGATGCCGGAACTATTTCGTGTAATTCCGTAAACTCTACAGAAGTAAAAAGTAGTAGAGGAAAGTTTGTCTACAACCAGAGGATTACTTGAATCCGTGCAACGAAAATTTGAACGATACGATTTGACATTTCTTCCCACGAGTGACCCCTCACATTTAGCAGACTACATTGATCGCTGTCGGCTTCTATAAATGCAAACTTTAGAGTAAAGACGATTTAAAACTCAGGTTGTGTTCGTCGGTATAGTGCTACAGTCATACCTCGTAACTTTTACCTCGATATAACGTAACATATTTAGATGTAATTATTTCTGGGATATACATTTTTTCAAATAAATGTTTTTAGTAATTGCTTCTGGGATATAATTTTTTTCAAATAAATGTTTTTAGTAAGTTTCAAAACCAATAAGTACCATTCAGTAAGGTAACATTGATTTTTTGACGTAGGACTACGTCTATCTGGAGGTAAGGTACCTGAATTTGAAAATCTAGTAATTCTACTAGGAAAACCCAGAGAAAAGTGGTCAGGTTTTGAGCGCTTATATTTCACTCATTTATAATCAGGTTATCGAGGTTTTGGCATCAATCGATCAGAAATTCTATTACGGTTAAATTTATGTAACAAAAACAACTTATTGTTAGAGATACACTATCGAAAAACTGGTAAATAACATCTAGACAATCGATGTTACATCATACCGAGCAGCCAATCACTACCTCTATTCCCAAGCACAGCCGACACTAACGGATACAATCGATATAACTTTGTAAACGATTTGTTGTTGTTGCTTTACTCGAGGTCACTTTTTCTTTCCAATGCTTTTTTACTTTCCTTACCATTCCCTATTCTTCTCAACTCCATCCTCTTCTTAACTCTTCCAAATAACTGACGAAACCTTGATATATAAGGTATAATCCGAACATTCCACCCCATCATTTACATTCCTAAACCGTACCAGTGACATACGGACGCTAGGTGCTAGCTGTTGAAAGGAGGAAATGTAAAATAGTACCGGTTTCACCCGTAATGCTGGCGGCTGTTAATAGTACATGGCTACTGCAAAAGTATTAAAATGGCTGGAATAACCAAAGAACAAGAACCATCGGCAACTGGCACCTTTTGGTGCCTCAAAGTGTTGTAATTGAAGTGGCTAATTGAATTTTTTCTTTTTAAAACGTTGCTGATAGCGGGAAAAGCGTTGCAAATAAGCATATTTTTCTTGGTGCTCATTTTTTGACAGCGGCCGGTGCAGCTTTAAAAATGTTTTTCTTTTCTTTCCATTCTCTTTTCCTCGATGCGCCACCTTCTTTCCAACAAACTGACGAAACCTTGATATAAAAGGTACCATTCGAACATTTCGCCCCATCATTTTCATACCAAAACCGTACCAGTGACATACGGACGCTAGGTGCTAGCCGTGTAAAGGAGGAAAGACAAAACGTCGGTTTCGTGCAACATTGGCACAACTCAGAATTTTGCATTTTTGAGTTTTTGATGACAAACGATGTTGTTAGATTTCATCCCACGAAACCCCGTTTCGAAATTCCCAAAAAATCCAGAGTTATGAGTAAAAGTGCCTTTGCTGCACAAATCGAAATTTTTCTATAAAAATAGTAAAATTAAGGTTTTAATTCGTACAATGTGCTTATAATATGTGCATAATAGACCTAAAAGTATTAGATAAGGATTGAAAATCTTTAACTTAAAAGTTTTCTTGGAAATTGAAAAATAATTTTTCGACGTTAATTTTCAAACGCGTTTTTCTCGAAACTATGATGACGAAACAGTCATCTCGTGCCAGACTTCATCCGTAATGCTGGCGGCTGTCAGTAGTACATGGTTACTGCAATAGTACTAAAATCGTTCTGGTCTCAAATACCAAACAGGTTCGTATTTGCTGCCTACTGAGAGAGGGAGAATACACCGAATTCGCTAATTCAAATGTTTGTCTTGTCATTACAAGCTACGAACAAATGCTTTTCTAATTTGAATATCTGCGAAGTGGAGATATCAATATAAATAAGGTCTCATTCATATATTTTATTTATATTAATTATTGTTTAAAGCTCTCTAATGTTTCAGCAAATAAAAATGCACTGTTAAATAAAAAAATATAGAAAAATATCGTAGTCTTACATCATTTAGTCGTGCCTCTGATACCACCCTCCTACTATCTTTTCAATATTTTGTGACTGATTTTGTTTTGTTTACGAGAATTGTTTTTAATGGGCTAAGAATGGTTTATAAAAACCGCTGGATAATAGAAACGAACCTTTGAGTAACCACCCGCCCAGTTGGTCTCGAGGTACGATGCTGACCTAACAAGCCAGTCGTCGTAGGTTAGAGTCTCGACTCGGGAGAGACTGTTAGTGTCAGTAGGATCGTAGCACTAGCCCCGCAATTGTCCTGTACACTTCACAATTGACTGCGAAGTCTGTGTATAATAAACAGAAGGTCGAGTGCCAAATCGTAATGTAGCACCAAGGCTTTGCTTTTTTTTCCTTTGAGTAACCATTCACAGTTTCAATTTTTTTTTTTTGCTTCGATATAACTTAACAGAAAAAGAAAGTTGCCTTATATCGATATATGATTGTACTAGCTTAAATCTACGCCTCATGATTCTCGACCACCTGGATACATATGCTTACGAACAATCCCTCAGATCCAGCTCCCTGCTGAACTTGTGACAAGGCAAAGTACAATGTGGCCAATTTGACCCATTATTAACACAAAAGTACAACGTTGAAAAATAATTATGAAAATATTTTTTTTTTTTTAAATAAACAGTTGACAAATGAATACAATATAAATAGGACACAAATAATTATCCATTTGTAACATATTTACTTTTGTGAATAACACCAAAACCTAAAAAAACAGAGACTGGCATGTTTTTAGATTGATTCCGTCATAATAATTCAGCCTAATTCAATACCTATCTCATTAGGATCACAATACTCCAACTATGAACACACATAGAACATTAGGATCACAATACATCAACTATGACACACAAACGATTGGTTTTCGTTCGTTTGAACTGATACCCAAAATGCGCTTCGCTAGACTTGCAGAAATACAATGAGTATAGCTCTACGTTTTACTTGAATCGGAAATGGGTGCATGCAGAGCATTAAAATATGATCTAAATTTACTGGACATTTAATATCACCAAATACATATATTACTACATTAGAACATTGCTAACTGCATAGTATTAATTGCATTTTGCATTTCCCAAGAATAGAAAAAAGATGGACACTATCTTCTTTAATTTGGCTTTTAATTATGAGTTATTTTAAAATTTTATCTTCATTCTACCTATGCGCCTTTAGTTGTTTCCAAAGCGTTTCAAAATAACAAAACTAACGCGAACATCTGTTCTCCGGCAAACATAATGTACCACACTGTTGGCCGGTAGACTTCAAATACAGATCTATTTTTGTTGTGATGACGATTATTCGAATGAAATGAAATCACAGAATTTATGACATCACAAGTGACACTTGCTAGACGAGAACAGAGAATATAAAACGATGCGGAAATAAAAGTCATCACTGAGGGAATACCAAGAATGATAATGAATGTTTAAATTTATGCTGTTTCTGTCTATAACTACGTCGTCGAAGATAGTCGAAAATACATATATATGTTCAAAGTTTCCCTCAAATTTGATATATATATATATATATATATATATATATATATATATATATATATATATATATATATATATATATATATATATATATATATATATATATATATATATATATATATATATATATATATATATATATATATATATATATATATATATATATATATATATATATATATATATATATATATATATATATATATATATATATATATATATATATATATATATATATATTAGGGTGGGTCGATTTAAAAATCGCTTAGGCACATATGATTTTCGGATTTTAGGAATCAAAATAAGATACTTTTCTCAAGAAACCATACCTCTAAAATGAATTCTGATGTCCCTTGTACTAACGTGAAGGTACCCAAAAGGTCAAATTTCAAAAAATCCTGTTTTGACCCATTTAGAGTGACCCAATCGAGTCCAAATGTATGACCGACCCCCACTAACTTTGGAGGGCTGACCCACCCATGCTAGTGTTACCCCCCTGGGACCCCCCTAGGGGGTCTCCCATACAAAAATATAAAAAAATATAAAAAAATCACCATTTTTGGGACTTTATATGACAAAAATCAGTGAAATGGCTATTATTTTTCCGCACAAATGAAGTTTCTAGGAAAAAAATGTTTTTTTTTGTTTTTGGATTTTTGTTTTCTCTTTAAAAATTTATTCGATCAGAACATAGGAAAGAAACTAAAAAAATATTGTTTGAAGTCTTTTTTGGTTTCAACACTGGGCAATTTCGCACGGCTCTCTAATGTCGCCTCCATAACAGCCTCTACATTTTCCGATATTACTCGTTTGGAAACGCTAGCTAGCAGTTGAACGTGTTGTTCCGTTCCTTGTATATGTAATGGAATATGCGGATCAGTAAATGGTGAATCATCTTCATTTAAATATGCTATCAATGTTTCATACGGAATGATTCGCGTGAATGGTGGTTCAAATACGTTATTTTTATCAGTCAAATCGATCATTTTCGTGTAATCGAAGCAATGGAAGTTTATATCTGGTTTTTTATATTCTCTAAGTTCCGATGGGTCTTCAACATTGTCTCGATATCGTAAAATTTTCTTGATAGCAGAGTCGCGCACCTCTTTCCTATCATCAAACAACATTGATAGCAAGATATTTTCCGAATGTGCAAAATATTTTTAATTACATGATTGACAACAGTGCATAAATTTGGCTCCTGAAATTGTGCCCAAGTAATGTACTTGAAAAATAATTCACTACCGTACACGACAGAGCTGTAATACTTGATATTAAAATACATTGGCACATAAACCTTAATTATAAATTCAACCAGAATTCTTAAATTTTTAGGTGGTTTTTTCATTGTCACATATAATCGTAATAATCTAGCGGCCTTGGTGAGCCAGCAAGAATGTACAATTTTCCTTGGTTTTATGTTAGCCAGATCCACAGAAACCACGCCATTAGAAATTGCATGTGCCATGTCGTATAAGTACTGCGAATCGGTGGAATATTCGTGCTGTTCTGCAACAGGAGGCATATTTTCCAACGCAATTCTCTGAAAGTCGCTCACCACCTAAAAATATATAATAATTAAATAAATTTATTATGATTTCACCATTCAAAATGTTAGAAAATTATAATAAATGAGTGATAGCAATGACTTACCGGAAGAGCTTCAGAATTTTCAATTTGCTTGCTTAGTTTCCCGGTTGTTGATGTTGGTCCAGTGGTGGATGATTTATCCAAACCCCCAAACAAATGTCGAAACGGAAGTTCGTTGAAGTGTAGAAGGCAAACAAACCAATGCAATGGTCTTTTTAGCAGCAATTCGAATCTTCGTATAATTCCACCGTGTGTGCCAGTGTTTGTTGGCTCACCGTCAGTGCATATGCCAATCAATGCATCCAGAGATATGTTTTTATCGTTGAAAAATTCATTCAATTTTGTTGTTTTGTATTCAGCACTTTCCTCTACCAGTCTTGCGTAACCAATCAATCGAGAATTCGGTTCTCTCAAAATAACAAGGTGAGGTTCCTTCACCATCCTACTATGATACTTACCATCATTTTTTTCTCTCGTATAAGTATCATCTTTTCTGCCGTCGAATGAAAACGCTATTAAACTGGAATCATCAAACCTTTTGCGGAGCACTATTCGTCTGCATTTCTCTCTTTCTCTACGAACTTTCGATTTATCCATGATGAGAGGTTCGCCATGCTGATCTTTCATTTCAAAATCTTTGAAAAGACTGGTTGCCAATGCTGACGCTCATTCCGCGTCGAACACTCGACAGAAACGGACGTGCAAAGTGGTCGTTCTATTACAATCCGGTCCGTGTGTACGAATAGCCAAACAAAAGAGTGTTTTATTCAAGGCCATCAGTTGACAGTCGAGTCCGTGTCGCTGTGCTGAGTGATCTCACACCCGGCTCACTGCTGGTGGCTGTATTGGTGCTGCTGTACTGGTGCCGCTGGCTGCTTTGGGTGCAGCTTCGAACGATCGGACAACCACTGCTGGAAGGAAGAAGTAAAGAGGTACGTGTTCTTGTCGGCGCTCGTGCGCTACATTTAGCGCGATGGATATAGATCCCTCGCCTCCCGTGCCACCATCCCCGAACCCCCCTGACCCTTCTGTTACCCCCTCCCCTGTTCATTCTCCAGTCCCCCCTCGCCACAGGCTTTACCCGGACGGATCTCAACAGGGCAGCTATACTGTTTATTTTCGTCCAAAGGCAGGAGTGAATTCAAAGCGATTAAACATACTGCAAATTTCAAAAGACCTGACGAAGGGGTACAAGGCCGTGACCGAAATTTCCAAGGTCCGACCTAACAAGCTCCGTGTCGTGGTCAGTGATCTGACACAGGCCAATGCTATCGCTTGCTCTGAGCTCTTCACACGCGAGTATCGCGTTTACATACCCGCACGAGACGTGGAGATCGACGGTGTCATAACCGATTCGAGTCTGTCTGTCGAGTGTATCCTAAAAAGCGCAACCGGTTGCTTCAAAAATACCGAAACACAGGTGAAGATTTTGGATTGTAAGCAATTGCGGTCCATGTCTCTCGTCGGCGGTAAAAAAGTTTACACTCCGTCAGACTCGTTTCGCGTTACGTTTGCCGGATCTGCACTCCCTAGCCACGTCTCGATCGACCGGGTTCGTCTGCCTGTGCGATTGTATGTACCCCGTGTTATGAATTGCACCAATTGCAAGCAGTTAGGCCACACAGCCGCCTACTGCTGCAATAAGGCACGATGTAGCAAGTGTGGGGAGACTCATGCGGAAGATTCTTGCAGTGTTAATGCTGAAAAATGTATTCACTGGAGGAAAACCAGCATGAGCTCTCCACATGCCCGGTGTACATGCAGCGCAGAGATAAAATCAAGCGGTCACTTAAGGAGCGTTCAAAGCGTTCTTACGCTGAGATGCTTAAGAAGACCGTGACCACTTCTACCATAACATCGAACCCCTTTGATCTGTTGCCCTCTGATGAAACCGATTCTGACGATTCATCAGCGGGAACATCTTATGCCAATCCTGGGGAGTCTAGGAAGAGGAAAAATGTTTCTTCTCCTAAACTTCCCCGTAAAGGTCCTAAGATTTCCCAAAGTGTAATGAAAAGTACGAACAAACCAAACAGTGCTGCGGAAAAACCGAAGCAAACTCCTCCTGGGCTTGCAAATTTAAAGTCCCAGAAGGAGTTCCTAGCACTGCCAGGAACATCTAAAACCCCAGTTGTTCTTTTTGCACATCCAGTTGATAAAACAAACTCTGGATTAGTGAAATTTTCTGACATTGTGGACTGGATTTTTGAAAATTTCAATATACCCGATCCAATTAAAATTTTTCTTACAGCATTCCGGCCTAACAAGCTCCGTGTCGTGGTCAGTAACCTGAAAGAGGCCAACGATATAGCTTGCTCTGAGCTCTTCACACGCGAGTATCGCGTTTACATACCCGCACGAGACGTGGAGATCGACGGTGTCATAACCGATTCGAGTCTGTCCGTCGAGTGTATACTGAAAAGTGCCAATGGGTGCTTTAAGAACAAAACCTGTCCCGATGTAAAGGTGCTCGACTGCAAGCAATTGCGGTCAGCATCGATCATCGGTGGCAAAACAGTATACACCCCGTCAGACTCGTTTCGAGTTACGTTCGCCGGGTCAGCGCTACCAAGCCACGTCTCGATCCACCGGGTTCGTCTCCCTGTGCCTCGCGTCATGAACTGCCTGAATTGTAAGCAGTTAGGCCACACCGCCGCCTACTGCTGCAATAAGGCACGTTGTGGCAAGTGTGGGGAGAATCATGCGAATGATTCCTGCAGTAAAAATGCTGAAAAATGCATTCACTGTGGGGAGAGTCAGCATGAGCTCTCGACATGTGCGGTGTACATGCAGCGCAGGGATAAAATAAAGAGGTCTCTCAAAGAGCGTTCGAAGCGTTCTTACGCTGAGATGCTGAAGAAGACCGTTACCACTTCTCCCATTACATCAAACCCTTATGATCTGTTGTCCTCTGATGAAACCGATTCTGACGATTCACCAGCGGGAACATCTTACGCCAATCCTGGGGAGTCTAGAAAGAGGAAAAATATTTCCTCTCCTAAACTTCCCCGAAAAGGTCCTAAGATTTCCCAAAGTGAAATGAAAGTTACAAACAAACCAAACAGTGCTGCGGAAAAACCGAAGCAAATTCCTCCTGGGCTTGCAAATTTAAATTCCCAGAAGGAGTTCCCAGCACTGCCAGGAACATCTAAAACCCCAGTTGTTCCTTTTGCACATCCTGTTGATGAAACAAACTCTGGATTAGTGAAATTTTCTGACATTGTGGACTGGATTTTTGAAACTTTCAATGTACCCGATCCAATTAAAATTTTTCTTACAGCATTTCTCCCAACAGTTAGATCATTTTTGAAGCAGTTGACTGCCCAATGGCCCCTCCTTGCAGCGATTGTATCCTTCGATGCCTAATTCAACTGCGTATATGAAGGATTCTATCTCTGTCTTACAGTGGAATTGTAGAAGTATTTTACCAAAAACTGATTCGTTTAAAATTTTGATAAATAAAAACAAATGCGATGCATTTTCCCTTTGTGAAACTTGGCTTACTTCAAATATTGATCTCAACTTCCATGATTTTAATATTATTCGCCTTGATCGAGACACCCCATATGGAGGAGTACTTTTAGGGATTAAAAAGTGCTATTCTTTCTATCTTATTAACCTCCCCTCGATTCCAGGCATCGAAGTTGTCGCATGTCAAATGACAATACAAGGTAAAGAGCTTTGTATTGCCTCAATATATATTCCTCCCAGAGCACAGGTTGGGCAACGGCTGCTCTTTGATTTAATAGAACTTCTTCCCTCGCCACGTTTGATTTTGGGAGACTTCAACTCTCATGGCGTGGCTTGGGGTTCCCCTTACAATGATAACCGCTCCTCTTTAATCTATAACCTTTGCGATGACTTCGACATGACTATTTTAAACAACGGCGAAATGACACGTATCCCGAAACCTCCAGCGCGCCCAAGCGCTTTGGATCTATCCTTATGTTCGACGTCGCTACGGTTGGATTGCACATGGAAGGTAATCCTCGATCCTCACGGTAGCGACCATTTGCCTATTCTTATTTCAATTAATAACGGGTCAACTCGCATGCGACCAGTTGACATTCCGTATGACCTCACACGGAATGTCGATTGGAAGTTATACGAGGAAATGATTTCAAAAGCGGTCGATTCGATTCAACATCATCCACCACTTGAAGAATACAACCTCCTCGCGGGCTTGATTCTCGACGCCGCGTTGCAAGCCCAAACGAAGAAATATCCCGGCGTAACGATCAAAGAACGGCCTCCCACTCCGTGGTGGGACCAAGAGTGCTCCGATGTCTACACGCAAAGATCCGACGCGTATAAAGCCTACCAGAAGGGAGGTATACCTGGCGACTATTTACGGTATTCGGAGCTTAATACCAAGCTTAAAAGTTTGGCTAAAGCAAAGAAACGCGGATATTGGCGTCGGTTCGTGAACGAGACGTCGAGGGAGACATCGATGAGCACTCTTTGAACACAGCCCGAAGAATGCGGAATCGCGTAACGGTCAACGAAAGCGAGGAGTCTTCAAGTCGGTGGATATTTGATTTTGCCAGGAAAGTATGTCCGGACTCTGTTCCTGAGCAAAACATTGTTCGCGATGCGTCTCCGGGCCACGACGCGATAGAATCACCTTTTACGATGGCAGAATTTTCAGTTGCCCCCCTGTCCTGTAACAATAACGCGCCTGGGTTAGATAGAATCAAATTCAACTTGTTGAAGAATCTACCCGGCAATGCCAAGAGGCGCTTGTTGAACTTGTTCAATAAGTTCCTGGAGCAAAACATTGTACCGCAGGATTGGAGGCAAGTGAAGGTGATCGCCATCCAAAAACCAGGGAATTGGATTTTTGAAAATTTCAATATACCCGATCCAATTAAAATTTTTCTTACAGCATTCCGGCCTAACAAGCTCCGTGTCGTGGTCAGTAACCTGAAAGAGGCCAACGATATAGCTTGCTCTGAGCTCTTCACACGCGAGTATCGCGTTTACATACCCGCACGAGACGTGGAGATCGACGGTGTCATAACCGATTCGAGTCTGTCCGTCGAGTGTATACTGAAAAGTGCCAATGGGTGCTTTAAGAACAAAACCTGTCCCGATGTAAAGGTGCTCGACTGCAAGCAATTGCGGTCAGCATCGATCATCGGTGGCAAAACAGTATACACCCCGTCAGACTCGTTTCGAGTTACGTTCGCCGGGTCAGCGCTACCAAGCCACGTCTCGATCCACCGGGTTCGTCTCCCTGTGCCTCGCGTCATGAACTGCCTGAATTGTAAGCAGTTAGGCCACACCGCCGCCTACTGCTGCAATAAGGCACGTTGTGGCAAGTGTGGGGAGAATCATGCGAATGATTCCTGCAGTAAAAATGCTGAAAAATGCATTCACTGTGGGGAGAGTCAGCATGAGCTCTCGACATGTGCGGTGTACATGCAGCGCAGGGATAAAATAAAGAGGTCTCTCAAAGAGCGTTCGAAGCGTTCTTACGCTGAGATGCTGAAGAAGACCGTTACCACTTCTCCCATTACATCAAACCCTTATGATCTGTTGTCCTCTGATGAAACCGATTCTGACGATTCACCAGCGGGAACATCTTACGCCAATCCTGGGGAGTCTAGAAAGAGGAAAAATATTTCCTCTCCTAAACTTCCCCGAAAAGGTCCTAAGATTTCCCAAAGTGAAATGAAAGTTACAAACAAACCAAACAGTGCTGCGGAAAAACCGAAGCAAATTCCTCCTGGGCTTGCAAATTTAAATTCCCAGAAGGAGTTCCCAGCACTGCCAGGAACATCTAAAACCCCAGTTGTTCCTTTTGCACATCCTGTTGATGAAACAAACTCTGGATTAGTGAAATTTTCTGACATTGTGGACTGGATTTTTGAAACTTTCAATGTACCCGATCCAATTAAAATTTTTCTTACAGCATTTCTCCCAACAGTTAGATCATTTTTGAAGCAGTTGACTGCCCAATGGCCCCTCCTTGCAGCGATTGTATCCTTCGATGCCTAATTCAACTGCGTATATGAAGGATTCTATCTCTGTCTTACAGTGGAATTGTAGAAGTATTTTACCAAAAACTGATTCGTTTAAAATTTTGATAAATAAAAACAAATGCGATGCATTTTCCCTTTGTGAAACTTGGCTTACTTCAAATATTGATCTCAACTTCCATGATTTTAATATTATTCGCCTTGATCGAGACACCCCATATGGAGGAGTACTTTTAGGGATTAAAAAGTGCTATTCTTTCTATCTTATTAACCTCCCCTCGATTCCAGGCATCGAAGTTGTCGCATGTCAAATGACAATACAAGGTAAAGAGCTTTGTATTGCCTCAATATATATTCCTCCCAGAGCACAGGTTGGGCAACGGCTGCTCTTTGATTTAATAGAACTTCTTCCCTCGCCACGTTTGATTTTGGGAGACTTCAACTCTCATGGCGTGGCTTGGGGTTCCCCTTACAATGATAACCGCTCCTCTTTAATCTATAACCTTTGCGATGACTTCGACATGACTATTTTAAACAACGGCGAAATGACACGTATCCCGAAACCTCCAGCGCGCCCAAGCGCTTTGGATCTATCCTTATGTTCGACGTCGCTACGGTTGGATTGCACATGGAAGGTAATCCTCGATCCTCACGGTAGCGACCATTTGCCTATTCTTATTTCAATTAATAACGGGTCAACTCGCATGCGACCAGTTGACATTCCGTATGACCTCACACGGAATGTCGATTGGAAGTTATACGAGGAAATGATTTCAAAAGCGGTCGATTCGATTCAACATCATCCACCACTTGAAGAATACAACCTCCTCGCGGGCTTGATTCTCGACGCCGCGTTGCAAGCCCAAACGAAGAAATATCCCGGCGTAACGATCAAAGAACGGCCTCCCACTCCGTGGTGGGACCAAGAGTGCTCCGATGTCTACACGCAAAGATCCGACGCGTATAAAGCCTACCAGAAGGGAGGTATACCTGGCGACTATTTACGGTATTCGGAGCTTAATACCAAGCTTAAAAGTTTGGCTAAAGCAAAGAAACGCGGATATTGGCGTCGGTTCGTGAACGAGACGTCGAGGGAGACATCGATGAGCACTCTTTGAACACAGCCCGAAGAATGCGGAATCGCGTAACGGTCAACGAAAGCGAGGAGTCTTCAAGTCGGTGGATATTTGATTTTGCCAGGAAAGTATGTCCGGACTCTGTTCCTGAGCAAAACATTGTTCGCGATGCGTCTCCGGGCCACGACGCGATAGAATCACCTTTTACGATGGCAGAATTTTCAGTTGCCCCCCTGTCCTGTAACAATAACGCGCCTGGGTTAGATAGAATCAAATTCAACTTGTTGAAGAATCTACCCGGCAATGCCAAGAGGCGCTTGTTGAACTTGTTCAATAAGTTCCTGGAGCAAAACATTGTACCGCAGGATTGGAGGCAAGTGAAGGTGATCGCCATCCAAAAACCAGGGAAACCAGCTTCTGATCACAACTCTTATAGGCCGATTGCAATGCTATCCTGTATCCGGAAATTGATGGAAAAAATGATACTCCGTCGTTTAGACCATTGGGTCGAATCAAATGGTCTACTATCAGATACTAAATTTGGCTTCCGCCGTGCCAAAGAGACGAATGATTGTCTTGCGTTGCTTTCAACAGATATTCAGCTGGCGTATGCTCGCAAAGAACAAATGGCGTCTGCGTTCTTGGACATTAAGGGGGCTTTTGATTCCGTTTCTATTGACATTCTTTCGGGCAAACTTCACCGACAAGGATTTTCTCCAATTTTGAACATTTTTTTGCACAATTTGTTGTCCGAAAAGCACATGCATTTTACGCACGGCGATTTGGCAACTTTTCGCATTAGCTACATGGGTCTTCCCCAGGGCTCATGTTTAAGCCCCCTTCTTTACAACTTTTATGTAAATGACATCGACGAATGTCTGGCAAATTCATGCACGATAAGACAACTTGCAGACGACAGTGTAATCTCTGTTACAGGAGCCAAAGCTGCCGATTTGCAAGGACCATTGCAAGATACCTTGGACAATTTGTCTGCTTGGGCTTTACAGCTAGGTATCGAATTCTCTCCGGAGAAGACTGAGATAGTAGTTTTTTCTAGGAAGCATGAACCTGCTCAGCTTCAAACACAATTAATGGGTAAAACGATTTCTCAGGTTTTGGTACACAAATATCTTGGTGTCTGGTTCGACTCTAAAAGCACCTGGGGTTGTCACGTGAGGTATCTGATGAAAAAATGTCAACAAAGAGTGAATTTTCTTCGTACAATAACCGGACAATGGTGGGGAGCCCACCCAGGAGACCTTATAAGGCTTTACCAAACAACGATACTGTCTGTTATTGAGTACGGGTGTTTCTGCTTCCGCTCCGCAGCAAACACACATTTGATCAAACTGGAGCGAATACAATATCGTTGTTTGCGTATCGCCTTGGGTTGCATGCAGTCAACCCATACGATGAGTTTGGAGATCTTAGCTGGAGTACTACCATTGAAAAACCGCTTCTGGAGCCTGTCTTCTCGTATTCTAATCAAATGTGAGGTCTTGAACCGTCCCGTGATTGAAAATTTTGAAAGGTTGATCGAACTTAATTCTCAAACCCGTTTTATGACATTGTATTTCAATCACATGTCCCAAAATATTAACCCTTCTTCGAATATTCCAAATCGTGTCGACTTATCAAATACTTCTGATTCTACTGTGTTTTTCGATACATCCATGATAGAAGAAACTCGTGGAATCCCGGATCATTTACGCGTGCAGCAGATCCCTAAAATTTTTTCCAATAAATATCGAAACATCAACTGCGACAATATGTACTACACTGACGGATCACTTCTTGATGGGTCCACTGGCTTCGGTATCTTCAATAACAATAACCGTCTCCCATAAGCTCGATAATCCTGCTTCTGTTTACGTCGCAGAATTAGCTGCAATTCAGTACACCCTAGGGATTATCGAAAAAACGCCCACGGACCATTATTTCATCTTTACGGACAGTCTCAGTTCCATTGAGGCTCTCCGATCGATGAAAGATGTTAAGCACTCTCCGTATTTCCTGGGGAAAATACGGGAACATCTGAGTGCTTTATCCGAAAAATCTACTCAGATTACTTTAGCGTGGGTCCCTTCTCACTGCTCGATACCGGGTAATGAGAAAGCGGACTCTTTGGCTAAGGTGGGCGCAACAAACGGTGATATTTATGAAAGACCAATTGCCTTTAATGAATTTTTCGCATTTGTACGTCGGAATACGATCATCAGTTGGCAAAATTCTTGGACCAAAGGGGAACTGGGAAGGTGGTTACATTCCATAATCCCCAAGGTATCGACGAACCCGTGGTTCAAGGGGTTGGATGTAGGTCGGGATTTTATTTGCGTGATGTCCCGGCTTATGTCCAATCACTATAGATTTGACGCGCATCTCCGTCGTGTTGGGCTCGGGGAGAGTGGTATCTGTGCCTGTGGTGAAGGTTATCACGACATAGAGCACGTTGTTTGGTCATGCCCTGTACACCGTGACGTCAGGTCTAGATTAATAGCTTCCCTGCAGGCCGAAGGTAGGCAGCCGGCTGTTCCTGTTCGTGATGTCTTGGCGAGCCGTGACCTATCCTACATGTCCCTTATATACGTTTTCCTGAAATTCATCCACGCCCCAGTTTAGTCCTATCCCCTTCCGCCTACATCCAACCAAACGACAAGAACACGTTAAGACCTCGGATCCGGAAACAGCAATCAGACCCGCGCGATACTCTCAAGGCCCGATGGAAACAACCCAATATGCCAGTCCGTAATATCTTGGCCCAGCAGCGGAACAAATTTATTATGCTGCTTACCTATGGCAATGAAAACCATCAAACAGCAAACCTGTGCTTTTAATGCAAAATATTCTAGCTTTAAGTTAGATTTAGTTTCAGCTCGTAGTCGGCAGCGAGGATAAAAAATTTGCTTTTAGTTATTAAGATACTTTAGAAAGTAAGCTACCAGATATAATTGGCGCCGTTAAACATTGAATTGTATTTGTGCCGTGTCAAATAAACTATATATGAAGAAAAAAAAAATGCTGACGCTACTCTATCAGACACACCAAATCTGTCACACATCAAGGCAAAGTTAAAACAATCGTATCTTTCTGTGTATTGTGAACTTGTGCTTCGATTCATAACATCTTCATCAACCGTCATCGGTATGTCTACGTATGTTGTTTCATCGGGATCTTCGTATGTTGGCATTGTTGGCATTGATGACGATGTCCCTTGCTCTTCAATTTCCATCAGAAATGCATCAATTGTTAGTCTTCTCTGTTTATGTTGATCGTGCATAAACTCTTTGAGGCGTTCTGGAACCAAACCGCAGTTACATTGAGCTGCCGTCAAATCGCATTTACATGCTCCAATATAAAAAAATTTCGTTCAGAGTACCAATAAACACTAAAAGGTCTCTATTCGTCTTCTTAATTTCGGCTTGGTATTTGTCAACCAATCTATTCAATTTAACAGCAACATATTTTTTTGAAATTATTTCCATACCAAGTTTTTCCCAAATTCCAACCAACCTTTCTGTTACGTGATTAGAGTGAAAAGTTGGTGGTTGTATATATATATGTTTATGTGGGTTTCGGTTACTAAAAGAGAGCTCGAACCTCTCAAGTGTACGGTTGATTCTATAATGCTTTATTATTTCTATTTCTTAGCCTATACAGGCCGCACGATCGCAGATCGATACGTGACCTTCAATGCTGTGCTCAGCATAATCGCCGTCGCCCGTTCCTCGCGCGGGTGGCGTGATAGCGTTTATGCTGATCACAGTGTTTACACTACTTAAGTTTATATTACTTTCTTTTGCTTATCTTAAAAGGGGCCGTATCCACCACACGCCCTTTCTCAATGAATTTAAAAATTAGCCTTAAGTTCTAATTTTTAAATCTATATAATGTTTGAATTGAAATTAGGAATAAAACATATGAAGTGAAAATCAATAATACAAATTGAAATTGGTGGATAAAAAAAAAATTTATAGTTTGAATTTATAATTATTACTCTAATATAATATATAATGATGGAGATACATATATATACGTATACATACACATATATACATATATATATATATATATATATATATATATATATATATATATATATATATATATATATATATATATATATATATATATATATATATATATATATATATATATATATATATATAAATATATATATATAAATATATATATATATATATATATATATATATATATATATATATATATATATATATATATATATATATATATATATATATATATATATATATATATATATATATATATATATATATATATATATATATATATATATATATATACACACACACACACACGTACATATACATATATTAAAATCTGTATAAAAATGTTTTTGTATCAAATGTTTTTATATAAAAATATTTCTGTATAAAATGTTTATGCATAAGAATAACATTTATATAAAATATTCATGGAAATAATCATTATAAACTACTCTGGTTTCATCTTCTTATCTTTCTGAAAAACTGAATGTAGGTTCTTCTCTCTCTTTTTTTTTTTTTTTTTTACTTTAAAAATTCTCTTATTCTGTCCTTATGAACTATGTCTATATCTTTATTATTTTTAATTGCTATCTTTACATTTGATCCCATATCTTCTAAAATTTCATATGGTCCGTTATATTTTGTTTCTAATTTAGGTCCCTTTCCGGTCTTCACGAGGACCAATGTTCCTTTTGTAAAATTTGTGTCTTTGGCGTTTTGATTATATTTTGAAACTCTATCTGCCTTCACTTTGAGAAGATTCTCCCTAGCTTCTCTTTGAGAAACTTGTAGCTTTTATTTCAAAATACTCGTATAGTCGTCAATGTTATATATTGGGTCTGTTTGGTATTGTCCAATTAGATTTGAAGGAAGGGTGCAAAGTCTTCTGAAAAGCAACTCGAACGGAGTCTTACCTGTTGCACTATGTACCGTTGTATTATAGGCAAATTTGTAAAACGGTATCCAGGCAGACCAACTTCCATAAGAGTTGTTCGTTTGTATGCGTAGAAAATTTCCAAGAACTTTATGCGAATTTTCCAACGCTCCGATTGTTTGATGGTGGTAAGCTGTGGAATTCAGCTTCTTCACCTGTAATAGTTTACATATTTTTTCAAATACAGTAGACATAAATTCGGTACCTCTATCTGTTAGAACCTGTGCTGGTACACCATAATTCAAAATGACATTTTCAACAAACGCTTTGGCCACGGCATCTGTTGTCTTGTCCATAATAGGTGTTGCGGTCACAAATTTCGTCAGATCACATTGAGTAGTCAGTATATACTGGTTACCTTCTGCGTCCGGCAATAATGGACCTACTATATCCAGAAATATTTTTTCGAAAGCTTGACTAGCTGTGCTTGTCAGCTGCATTGGTTGTTTAGTGTAATGGCTCTTGTTTCTCTGACAATGTGTACATCTCTTTATAAATGAAACAACATCGTTATCTAAGGTTTTCCAATGATATCGTTGTTTTATAGTATTAATTGTTCTTCTTATTCCTGCATGCCCTGCAGTTGGCAATACATGGAAATCGTTTATAATAATTTTTTGTTCATTTCTATCGTCTATTTGACGAGTATTTCTGCCTAATATAATTATAGGCGGCATGCCTTTTATATCGAGGACTTCTATTTTGTCCTTTAATTTTTTATTTTCAATCGTATTTTTAACGATTAGGCCTTTTATTTTGGTTTCTTTGATAAGATCCACTAATCGGTTCATTACTCCCCGTAGGTGAGTCAATGTCGTATTAGGGTCGATACAAATAATACCCTGCTCTAATTGAGCTTCTAGCGCTTCATTTTTCTTCATGGATCCAATTTTAATTTCAATATAATTACAGTAACTGTTCGCTAACTGGGTGCTGTTTAACTGGGCTGCTTTTTAACTGGGCGTTCGCTAACTGGGCTATAGCCCAGTTAAAAAGCAGATGAACGTCAAACATCAGCGTTTGGCATATTGTTGTCAAAACGAGATAGGGGCACATGAATAATGAATTGAGATTGATTTTTTCAGTTCAATGGGTTTTTGGTTGTCATCACACTTGCGATCCACTAGATATTTATCTATTCGTTTCCAGGTCAAATAAATGTTTTATGAAAAGAATATGTTTCCAGGCAACGGTTAGTGCATATAAAGCACACGCAAGGCTAATAATTTATTTTTACCATTTTCTGTTCATCAGTCAGGATTCTTAGTGTATTTGTTTAAAACATTTTCAAATTTTCGCTGAGAGTTTTGCCTAGCGCCATTACATCGAAATCCCCCTCGATATTTGACGACATTTGAAATGTCAGCCCAGTTAGCGAGCGACATTCGTTAACTGGGCTAGGCCCTCAGCCCAGTTAGCGAACGAACAGTGTATTCGGTGTATCAATCTTAACCGATGTATCAGACTGTATTTTCTGTTTCGCGGTTTGACTTCTGGTACAAATAAAAGCTGTACCTGCTGGTGTTAGAGCCTTAAGATCTTCGATCGAAATACGTGATAACGCGTCCGCTACTACGTTTTCCGAGCCCTTTTTGTATATAACGTCAAACTTATATTCCTCTAGAGCCAAACGGAACTTGGTTAATCGGCTTGAAGGATCATTTAGTGTAAATAAATAAACTAATGGGCGATGGTCTGTAAAAATTTCAAATTTCCTGCCATATAAATATGGTCTGAAATGGCGTATTGCCCATACGACGCCTAATAACTCCTTCTCGATAGTGCAGTAATTCAGTTCAGCTTTATTCAAAGCCCTACTCGCAAATGCGATGGGTCTAGTGTTTTGATTACTTAATACTGCTCCTAAAGCCTTTCCCGATGCATCTGTGTGCAAGGTAAAAATATTACTCTCCGAAAAATTCGGGTAATCGAGGACTGGTGGATTCATGAAACACTCCTTCAAGTATTGAAAAGATCGTTCACACTCCTCCGTCCATTTAAAATCTTCATTTTTTCGAGTTAATTTATTTAAAGGACTACAAAGTTTCGCAAAATCCTTAATGTGCTTACGGTAATAGTTCGCAAAAGCAACGAACCTTTTTACCTCATCTGCGCTTCGTGGACTACTCCATTGTTTTATTATTTCAATTTTTGAAGGATCGGGTTTTACTCCTTCTACAGATACCAAATGTCCTAAATACAACAATTCGGTTTTGAGAAAATTGCATTTTTGCGGATTGAGTTTTAAATTTGTTTTACGTAAACGTTCGAAAACATCTGAAAGGTTTCTATTGTGCTCTTCCAGAGTCTTTCCAAAAACAATAATATCATCTAAATAAACAAGACATCTCTCCATATTAAGGCCTGACAACATAGCTACGGTCATTAATCTTGAAAATGTTGAAGGACTCACTTTTAATCCCATAGGAAGACGTGTCATTTGATATTGTCCTCCGCTGGTACCAAAAGCGGTAATTGGTCTATCCTCTGGCTTCAGTTCACATTGGTAATATCCTTGTGAAAGATCCAAATGAGAAAAATATTTCGCTCCTGCTAGCGACTCAATCACTTCTTCTATGTTAGGAAGTGGAAACTTATCATCTTGCAATGCGTTATTCAATTTGCGGTAGTCTATGACCAACCTCCATTTTCTTTCATCCTGAGCTGATTTCTTAGGAACCAGTAATAAAGGACTATTCCACTCAGAAATAGCGTTCTCAATGATATTTTCGCTCAACATTTTGTCTACTTGTCTCTGGACTTCTTCCTTGTGAGCTTGTGGTAATTTATATGGTCTGGTATATACAGGATGTGTATCTGGCTTAACAGTAAGCGAGGGTTGATAAATTTTCGTCACTGTTAATTTGTCATCTTTCAAACAAAAAATGTCGTTATATTTTATGCACAATCTTTCTATCACTGGTCTGTCCTTGTCATGGATTTCATTCAGTTTTAATTCTGATAAAAGTTCTTTCGTTCTAGCAACATTATATTTTGATGCACCGTCAATCTCAAGTATATCATAATTTTTTAAAGGTTTTGCTTGAGGTTTTAAATTATCAACCTTCACAGCTTTATTTTTTATGTTCAGTATCCTAACAGGAATTTTTCCTTTTTCAGGTTTTACAATTGCTCCTGCAATGTATACTTGTGGTTGTATCTCCTGATTTAGAATAACCATTTGTTCTGAGAAACAAGTTTCAACAGAAGTAATCACTTCAGTTCGTGGAGGAATTATGAAATTTTCCTCAAATCGGGGGATTCTTAATGTCATTTTAGAATTTTCAAAATTTATCTTTGCTCCAAACTTTTTCAAAAAGTTGGTTCCAATTAAACCTATGACATTGGATGGTAGCTCATCCATAATGTGAAACGTAATCGGGTACATGTAGCCATTATATTCTGTAAAAGTATCTATTATACCTAGTGTAGTGGTTACTCCATTTACACCACTTACTTCAATTATCCGTGATGTGTCAAGATATGAATTTAAATTTTTCGTTAAATGACGCTTATCGAGTAGACAGCATGAAGCTACACTGTCCACTACTAAAAGAAAATTAGTGTTATCTATTGTGAAATTCAATCTTAGAGCTCTCTCGCCGCTAAAATTACTCACGAAAACACTCTCTTACATTTGCTTCTGCTCGAGGTTGTTGCTCTTGTGGTTCCTCCGCCACATTTGCATTTCGTCTCTGGGGATTATTATTATTGTTGAGGTTGTTGTTATTCCGAGGAGCATTGTTTCCATTGTTATTGTGGTTATTATTATTTTGGTAGTTATTATTAGGATAGTTATTATTAAGATTGTTGTGGTTATTGTTGAAGTTACGTCGATTGCTTCGATTATTATAATTGTATCCTTGATTGTTATTAAAATATCCAGGGTTGTGGTTATCGTAACCATGGTTGTTATTGTAATAACCTTGGTTATCATTTCGTTGATTATTGTTATTATGACGATAACCACGGTTATTATTATTGAATCTGCGGCCTCTTCTACGGCCTGGGTTTCGGTTACTAAAATGGTTACTGAAATGGGGAACTCTGTTTCCCTGAGCCCAGAATGCTGGCTCCGTCGATGATTGAGGTTGAACCTCCAATGCATCAGAAATAGCCAAAATCAATGTCTTTGGATTTCTGGACTTTACTAAATAAGCTGCCGATTTGTCTCTTAAACCATTTATAAAGGTGTGTACGGCTATAGGCTCCACCACTGGCCTAGCGGAAGCTTCGGTAGTAAATGGGGGGCCTTTGGAAACCCATGCAGCTGCCAGTTTCGTGGCTAGTTTTTCAATTTCACTGCCGAATTCGGTAACAGTTCTACCACTCCTCTGCTTTAACGATCGCAATTCAGCCTCCACCGCTATGGGGGTGAGCTGGACAGCAAACTTCTCTTTAAGTGTGGCTTTCGCTACCGCAAGGGTTTGAACTCCTTCGAGGGATCCGCGTGCAGCGCCCACTAATCGGGATTTAAGAAAGGTAATAAAGCTGACTTCCGGTACTTCCGGGTCATCAGCTCGTAGGACATCCACGTTGTCCAACCAAGACTGGAGAGAAGCAGCATCCCCGTCGTATTTATCAACGACTCGGATAGCCACTCCCAAATCAATTTTATGAGCCATTGTGATCGTTTTTTGGCTTATTTCGCTTAAATTACTTTCTTTGTCGTCGTCTTCGTCTCCTATGTCTCTTGGGTCGTTTTCTGTAATCGTTAAATTTAAGTCTCCCTTTAACAAGGTCAAACACTCAATGGCTATTGTTTTTAATTTTTTGTATCTTTTTCTAATGACAATATAGTCGGCGGTTCCTTCAGCGGTTACTGTTACCTGCTTGATTTCTCGTAATAGATCGTATACCGCTTTAATCTTTTTATGCTTAGTCGGCGCTGTCAAATTCTTAAAATTTTTTTTAAACTAGCTAGCAACTTGTTTAGAGTGTCACCAGCTTCAAAAATTTTTTCCATTTAGCATTAAAGCATAGGTTGTATGTTACGTAGTTATTTATTTATTTATTTATATATATATATATATATATATATATATATATATATATATATATATATATATATATATATATATATATATATATATATATACATATATATATATATATATATATATATATATATATATATATATATATATCTTTCAGACTGGAATGGTCATAATAAGTATAGAGTGTTTTTGATACGAGGAAAATACATATATATGTATATATATATATATATATATATATATATATATATATATATATATATATATATATATATATATATATATATATATATATATATATATATATATATATATATATATATATATATATATATATATATATATATATATATATATATATATATATATATATATATATTTTTATATATATATATATATATATATATATATATATATATATATATATATATATATATATATATATATATATATCCATATCTACTTACACGTATACGTGGATTAGTGTTTTTTTTTTTCGTTGCTACTCCATATGTAAAATAGAATACTTAGATTCTTGTTGTTACCTAAAAGGTATATTTTTAAATATTGAGAAGTTTTATTAAACAACTCACGATACTCTCCTTTAGTCTTAAACGAGTTGGTCCATTGTATATTTCAGTGATTTCCCATATTATTCCACAACAGCACTGTATCTATTTCATCGTATAGCGCTGCCAGAGCGTTGAAAGTTGTCGTTGGTGCGCTATATCCGATGGCTGCATTTGTAGCTAGGTGGTACAGGTGTTCCGAAAGTTTCAAGTATGCTTCGGCCTCTTCCGGCATAAATGATCGTTGTTTGATATGGTCGTACAAAGTGTCTCTTAATTGCGTTAGATGATGACGGCAATATTGCACAAGGAATGCACTAGAAATTGCGGCTCTATGGGATCTATCCATTTTTTTTTTTTTTTACTTATTGTTCGTGATTGCTCATAATTGTTTATTTTTCAGCAATAACGTCTGTCAAGCGGGCGATAGAACGTGCTGTGCGTTCTGCGTCCCGTGTTTTTGCACTTTTATATCGCTTCTCTAATTCTAGAACTAAAGAGATAGCGACCACTACACAAATGACCCACAAGATGACACTATGTTCTTCGTGATATGAGGTGTGTAGGTCTTGATTGTTGACCACTTGCACCAAAGCATCACCACTGGTGTCCGTCTTGGACTGGGGTGTGCCCATTCTTACATCGTTAACACTCACTGTGGCCTCTTCTAGTGGTGCATTTGGTCTTTTCTGGTTCATTCGAGGAACTTGGAATCTTCTGATCGCCTCATCGTTAACTTTACGTTGCACAATTCCACTGACTGATACTGCTCATTTTCTACTGCTCTTCGGGTTATTGTTCACTGTTTTGAACATTTTACATTTGTATATCTTTGTTGCACAATTTCAAACACTTCATAACTGGGTTCAAAGTTTTCAGTAAAGCGACGCCGAACCGATACACCATCATAGGATCGCCTCCTGGCAGGATCGCCATGAAAAGTTGGTGGTTGTATATATATGTTTATGTGGGTTTCGGTTACTAAAAGAGAGCTCGAACCTCTCGAGTGTACGGTTGATTCAATAATGCTTTATTATTTCTATTTCTTAGCCTATACAGGCCGCACGATCGCAGATCGATACGTGACCTTTAACGCTGTGCTCAGCATAATCGCCGTCGCCCGTTCCTCGCGCGGGTGGCGTGATAGCGTTTATGCTGATCACAGTGTTTACACTACTTAAGTTTATATTACTTTCTTTTGCTTATCTTAAAAGGGGCCGTATCCACCACAAGAGAATTGTTTATAAGAAAACTTTTTTTGTTCTGTTTTTGCACGTTCGCTTAAGTAAAAATAATATCTCAAGATATCCAGATCGGTTGGTAAATCAATATCATTCAAATCAGAAGACACACCAAAAACAGCAACATCATGCTTGGGTATATGACTCATTGGTTTTTCGATAGCTGATGATGTTGTTGCTATTTCATCTTGCGGGTTCATTGTAAACTAAAAAAAATATATTTTGACTTTAACAATTTTCACTTTCACTTTCAGGTTTTTTTTTAGGTGTTGACTCTTTGGCAGACGATGTAGAATGATTTATGTTGACGTTTCTATCCTATACGAAACCTACACTAGTTCTACACAGAGTGAATAGATAGAGTGACGCAGAGAGAAATTCAGTCAAAACAGCAACACGGTTTTTTTATGTATCCACCAAAATATTTTTCTGGCAGCCCCTTTTTGCTCAAGTTCCAGTTGACTTCAACGGAGTGTTGTTATTGTCAGAGTGAAAAGATAGTTATTGTATTTAAATTTAAAACAAGTTCGTTTGATAAAGTTTGATAGAGATAGATAAAATGAAGTGCGTTTTGTGTAATAACAAAAAACAGTAAGGAATGTGAGTTTTTTTCGGTTCCCGAAGAATCCGATTGTGAGGAAACAGTGGATGGATTTTTGTTGCCTCCCAGCAGACTATTTCATTGACGAAAACACCCGACTTTGCAGTGTTCGTTTGGTTTTTCTGGTTTCAGACTCTGCGTCACTCTATTCATTCACTCTGGTTCGACAGTGTGCGTGGTAACAGTGGAAACGGAGCGTCCGTGCGTGGTAGCCGTTGTGGTAGCATACCAGCGGTGCTCGCCTGACTGGTCGAAATAAAAATATTACATATGATGTAACAGAGTGATATACGATTTTATGTTCAAAAGGACGCCAACTGCAAACGCCATCTGCAATGAGAATGGCTCAGAAATATGTGTAATTGTGTATGTATGCGCTGAAGACTCAGGACCGAATCCCATGCGAAGCAGGAGAAAACAAAAATCCAAAAACAAAAAAAAAACATTTTTTTCCTAGAAACTTCATTTGTGCGGAAAAATAATAGCCATTTCACTGATTTTTGTCATATAAAGTGCCAAAAATGGTGATTTTCTGATATTTTTTGATATTTTTGTATGGGAGACCCCCTAGGGGGGTCCCAGGGGGGTAACACTAGCATGGGTGGGTCGGCCCTCCAAAGTAAGTGGGGGTCGGTCATACATTAGAACTCGATTGGGTCAAAACAGGATTTTTTGAAATTTGACCTTTTGGGTACCTACACGTTAGTACAAGGGACATCAGAATTCATTTCAGAGGTATGGTTTTTTGAGCAAAGTATCTTATTTCGATCCCTAGAATCCGAAAATCATATGTGCCTAAGCGATTTTTTGATCCCCTACAAATCGAACCGCCCCAATATATATATATATATATATATATATATATATATATATATATATATATATATATATATATATATATATATATATATATATATATATATATATATATATATATATATATATATATATATATGTATATATATATATATATATATATATATATATATATATATATATATATATATATATATATATATATATATATATATATATATATATATATATATATATATATATAAATATATAATATAAATTTGAGGAAAATTTTGAATACACTGCACACTGGACCAGAAATGGAATCTAGCGGAACAAAATAGGGTTTGACCAATCGGTTTCCGATCTTCTACAAAGTTTCTTGGTATAGTTAGGGCGTCATTTTGCGGCGTTGCGGTGCCAACTTCTTTTCCTTACACGCTAGAGCTTTGCGGTATTCGACAAAGTTGTAGATCTCTAAATTTCATGAAACTTCACAGAATATACAAAGTTTCTAACTCTTCTAGTTTCAGAGATCTACGAGTTTTTATAAATTTTGTCTGAATTTCACGTTTTATTGTGATAATTTTATGAATTAACTCGAAATAATTTCTTACAATTTTTTTCTTGATAAAAATTTAATAATTACGTCGTTTTCTTCCGAGTACAGAAGTTTCTGAAGTACTTAAGTGAAAATAAAATTTGAAAAAAAATACATAATTTTGTGAAGTAGATATCTCAGCGGGTAGCAAGTATTAGCAAACCATGTTTTTTTCTAAAAATTGTCCATCAAAAAATCTTTATTTTCTAAAAATTTGAAAGAAGTGTTTTTTGGTGTTTTTGTGATATTTCAGTTTTAATATAACCTTAGGTTTCATATAAAAATACAATTGCTATGTATTTATTGCATGGAATACACGGTCCAGTACTCTGATACTCTATTCAACCTATGTGCAGTCTTCAGCAAAGTTTCTCAGTGTAATAATAACTTCAACTTGACGCTCAGTTAAGTTCGCGATTTGGCCGCAGAGATGGCGCTTCGACACCAACTTTTTATTCTTACACGCTAGAGCTTTGCAGTTTTCGACAAAGTTTTAGATTAGAATATTTTATGTAACTTTGTAGAAGAAACAAAATTTTTGTCTCTTAATTTTTTTTGAAATTTACGAGTTTTTGAAGAATTTATTGGAGTTTCACGTTTTGCCTTTCTCCTAGAAAGGTATAGCAATCACTTGCAAAACCGAAAGTATAAAAGTGCTCCAAAGGGCCGAATGGCATATATCACTCGACTCAGCTCGACGAGCTGAGCATTTTCTGTATGTGTGTGTGTATGTGCAGATTTTTATTCTCACTCACTTTTCTCAGAGATGGCTGGACCGATTTTCATGAAATTAATTGCAAATGAAAGGTCTTGTTGTCCCATAAGACCTAATTGAATTTTATTGTAATCGGATTTTTAGTTTAGAGGTTATGTATCAAAATGTAAAAATCATGAAACATCATTATCTCGAAAACTACACAACCGATTTGAACAAAATTGGTCTCAAAAGAATGGGCTACCTAGAAAACCTTTAAGTTTTGAATTTCATAAAGATTGAACTTGTGGTTCAAAAGTTATGAAAAGAAAGGTGTTCTGAAGACTGTTTAATCTCACTCATGTTTCTCAGAGATGGCTGTACCGATTTTCATAAAATCAGTGTCAAATGGAAGGTCTAATTGCCCCATAAGACCCTATTGATTTGTTTTGCAGTCGGACTATTACTTTGCCTGTTATGATTAAAAATGTGAAATCCAGCTATGCAAAGGAACATATTCCGAAGACTACTTGGACTCACTCACTTTTCTCAGAGATGGCTGACCCGATTTCCACAAAATTAGTGTCGAATGAATGGTCTAGCTGCCTCAGAAGACCCTATTGAATTTTACTGTAATCGAACTGTAACTTCATTTGTAATGTGCCGACTTGTGAAAATCACGAAACTTCATTATCTCAGAAACTACACAACCGATTTGATTATTATTATCAGATGAGCGGGCTAGTTAAGGGTTAACTGATGAATGATGATTGAACACGTGGTTTCAAAGTTTGGCTGCCCTACACGTTCCCATTTCATTTGATTATAATCGAACTTAAGCAACAGTTATGTATTAAATTGTTAATAAAACAACGAAAGTCTATTATCTTAAAGATTACATGACTTATTTGAACATAACTAGTGTCATATGAACGAGTCATCTCTCAAACTTACAAATAACAAACTTCGTAACAATTTGATATGTGGCTCAAAAGTTATGGAAAGAAGAGAAATTCAAAGACCATTTAAAACTATACCTGCTTTGATCGATATATGTGGCATCAACATAATTTAAATGTGGTGTCGTACTATTTGAACGTTCCAAATTCATTGATTCCTTGCGGTTTGTTTGAAGTCTGCAAATGCACGACGAAACGGCCATAGGATATGATCAAAGTCAAAAGACAAATCGTTTGAAATGATTGGTTTTATCGAAATGACAACATCCTCGACTTTTGGCTTCTGTACATCGCCCTAATTCTGAATATATTCATATTGGGTGGTATTCGGTCATTTTCATCAAATTTTCTGGCATCAATCTGACACCGGAAATTCTCATATTGGGAGGTATTTAGTTATTTTGGTTGTTTTCCAGAAACTAACAGTGGTCGTCTTTAAATTCAAAATGGTGTCAAGGGTCAATGTTTGGTTTTTATGCATCATCTCGATCACGGAAATATCAATGTTGAGTATTATTTGGTCATTTTCGGCTGTTTCCTATAAGTTGCCATTTAGCGATTCAAAATGGTACCTAAGGTCAATTGTTAGCTCATTGCATCATTCTGGTTCCAGAGATACTCATATTGGATGGTATTTAATTATTTTGGGCTGTTTTTCACAAACCGGTAGTCGCCATCTTGGATTTCGAAATAATATTTAAGATAATTTCTGGCCTCTGAGCGTCATTCTGGTTGAAGAAACACTCACATTGGGTGTAATTCGATCATTTTCCGCTGTTTCCCAGGAACCGGAAGTCGCCAACCTAGAATCCAAAATAGGGTCTTTGAACGATTTCAGCTGCTGTGTATCATTCTAGATTCGGAGATACTCATGTTAGACGGAATTCGGCTATTTCTGACTGTTTTCCAGAAACCACAAGTTGCCATCCTACAATTCATAATGGTGTCTCAAGTCGATTTGTGGCTCCAGTGCATCATTACGATTCCGAAAATACCCCCCTTTTTGGGTGGTATTTGGTCGTTTGCCGCTGTTTTTCCAAAACCGGAAGTCGCCATCTTAGAATTCAAAATGGTATCTGTGGTCGAATTTAGCTCCTGTGTATCTTTCTTTATCCGGATATTATAATATTGGGTGGAAATCGTCCATTTTTGGCTGTTTTCCAGAAACCGGAAGTTGCTATCATACAATCCAAAATGTTGCCTGAGGTCGATTATGGAACAAATTTGTTACCACTAAAAACGTTTACCTGCCAAATATGGCTCCATTTAGTTGATTGGTTCGCGAGATGTGCAGGAATTTGTGCAGAAACATGTGCTTCCATAAAATGGGGGGGCGTCGAACCATTATGGACATATTTATTACCCTTCAAAACATCCACATGCCAAATTCGGTTTCATTTGCTTGGTTTGTTCTTGAGTTGTGCAGAAATGTATGTTTCATTTGTATTGGACCCCTCGATTCCAGAAGAGGGAGGGGTCTCAAACTATCATAGGAACCTTTATCGGGACCAAAAACCCCTACATAGAAATTTTCACATCGATCGGTTCGGTAGTTTTCGAGCCTATATGGATCAGACAGACAGACGAGCAGACCGGACTGCATTTTTATATGTATAGATTACAACACCAATATTTTAGAACCTAAAGAGTGAATATACATTTATTGGATTGAAGCGTTCATGTAAATCTATTTTTACAAATAAAAGTTTGAATGAGAAAGGCTGGGTCTGACCGCTAGGTGGATTAATTTAGGTTTTTTGTAATAGTTTTGGAATTCGAAACATTAAAATCACCAAAGAATATGCAATTTTCTGAATCAGCATTCGTTTTCGGTTTAAGTATGCGTCGAGTTTTCGTTAGTAAAGCTAGGCTTATTGAGAGTAGATCCGTTGCTATTGAATCAAATGTTACTTTGTTTGTTTCGTAGCCAAATCCAATAGCAACGACGTATGCGAAAAACGTGAACGCTCTGAAGTGAAGACTACAGTTAAAATTGTTCTTTTTCTCTACGTGCTGTGTCGTATTCCAAATATAATTAATAGTTTAAATATTATAAGTTTAATAAGTATAATTAGTAAAGTAAGTTTCATTAGTATAATACATTCAATAGTAGTACAATGTAACATAAATGAATAAATCCTCATTCTAATTGCATCCGCAAAAGTTTATTCATTTTATTTGAATAAAAACATCTCAAATATTTGAAATTAATTCGAGTAAGTCAAGTATTTGAGCGAGCTCGAATAAATTATTATTAGGTATCCCAAAGACCGTTCTAAGCTACAAAACTTTAGCGTATAACATAGAAATATACAACTAGAAATATTATTTTAACATTTTTAATAACCTTTTACATTTGACTAACAATTGCAGATGGTGATTTTAATGTTTCGAATCACAAAACTATTACAAAAAACGTGAAACTCAAACAAATTCTTCAAAAACTCGTAAATTTCCAAAAAAAATTAGGAGACAGAAATTTTGTTTCTTCTACAAAGTTACATAAAATATTCTAATCTAAAACTTTGTCGAAAACTGCAAAGCTCCAGCGTGTAAGAATAAAAAGTTGGTGTCGAAGCGCCATCTCTGCGGCCAAATCGCGAACTTAACTGAGCGTCAAGTTGAAATTCTTATTACACTGAGAAACTTTGCTGAAGATTGCACATTAGACTGGGACACGGTTATATGGGAAAAAAGCGATGGTGTTATTTTTTTGCTCCCATGCACTTTTCGTGTTCCTTATGGATCCTATAACAACTGTGTAACTTCTCAGATCGATCGGTGAAACGCCCGATTTGCGCCCGATTTTTAAAGTTTCCGTACGATTTTATATGGGAAAATTCACTTTTCAAAACTTATTCTCTAGAAATTCCCAGGTGGGACCTAAAAATATATCGATATATGATATTTGTAGGAAATTTTCCTGAGAAAAACTCTTCTGAAGACCGTAAGGCGCTACGATGCTTGTAGAAACAGCTATTCACCCCAAACTGATTGAATGTCTGACGGACGGCTCACCATTGAATTTTACTAGCAATACTGCTGCAGCAAATTATTTCGAGTGAATTCATAAAATTATCACAATATAACGTGGAATTCAGACAAAATTTATAAAAACTTGTAGATTTCTGAAACTTGAAGAGTTAGAAATTTTGTATATTCTGTGAAGTTTCATGAAATTCTACAACTTTGTCGAATACCGCAAAGCTCTAGCGGGTAAGGGAAAGAAGTTGGCATCGCAACGCCACCTGCGCGACCAATTCAAACATCCAAATTGACGCCCTAACTATACCAAGAAACTTTGTAGAAGTTCGGAAATCGATTGGTCAAACCCTAAGAGCGCTATTAATTTTGTTCCGCTAGATTCCATTTGTGGCCCAGTGTGTGGTCAACACAGGAGCATCAATATTCATAGGAATGGTTTTTTTTGTTCATACATTTATTTGACACGGCGCAATACAATATAATCACAGAGCGGAAGGTCATCTGTGATTCGAAAACTGCTGAGTGCTCAGTGAATTTTGCAGCGCTTTCTTGTGGTGGAAAGAACGCTTTTTACACGGAAAATAAATAGAATTTATACTTCTTTTATTGAAATCTGTCATACACACTGGTATAAATCTGCCATGCGAAAACACTACAGGTGCACTCTTTTAATGCGGTTATGTGTTTATTCTATATTATTACTTTGAAATTCTCTCAAGTTTCCCAGCAATAATGGTTATCACAAGCATTTGAAAGATGTTTTATATTACACTTTTGACGTATGAGTACGAATAATATAATCGATCTAGGAATTTGCAAATTTTTACTACTGAAAGGTACGGGGATGAAAGGAATATTTAAATTGCGTCCGTCACGAAAAGTGATTAGGATTCGAATGGTTATAGAATCTGCGATCTCGAACCGTCCCAGATGGTCTCGAGGTACGATGCTAGCCTACCAAGCAAGTTGTCGTAGGTTCGAGTCTCGGCTCGGAAGAGACTGTTAGTGTCAGACTGACCATGTCAGTAAGATCGTAGTGCTAGCCCCGCAATTGTCATGTACACTCAAACAGTTGGATGCTAAGTCGGTGTTTAACAGAATGTCGAGTTCCGATTTAGAATGTAGTAGCAAGGCTTTGCTTTGCTTTAGAATCTGCGATTTAGTATCGCTGCACCAGAGAGATTGCATATCCTATTTGCTAAATCCTTTGTACTACCATTGAAAAGAAGATATTGGTTACATCCACATAATGTGAAAGATCATTCTAAGACTTATTTCAATTTAATATAAAAGTGTTCTAAATTAGTTTCGCTTCGACGCATATTGATTTTGTGGAATAGAACTCTGTGTGAAGAAGACCTGCTTTTTCGTGTGCATTTTTCGAAATAAGACCAGTAAAACAGGAGGTGTGAAACGACCTGCTCTCCTGCACTCCTGCTCAACATGTCGACGGGCTTTGGCAAAATGTATAACTGTGTTATTTAGGCCGAAGAGCAAGACTTCACATAGTGGTGTGCGAAACGGCTCTTTTGCAAAAGCGGCTCTGAACCGCTCACTCACCGTTCCGAACAGACTCATATGAACGGCTCATAGTTCACAATGATTCACGAGCGTTGAAAGTTCGTATTTTCTCGGTAAACTTCGGGTGTGCGCGAATCCATCAGTTTTGGTGCGCTCAAAAAACCGTAGCTCTTTTTCGTGAGCCGTTCATTCTTTCGCTCTTTTCGAAGAACCGGTTCATTCACACATTCAAATAAAATTATGATTTTTTAAATTTTCTATCGTTATCCATCGGTTTTAAAATTCCGATTTAAAACAGTTCGAAATCTGCTCGAAATCGCTACAATAACAGTTCGCCTATGTACCAACTGTTATTTATACGATTTAGTGCGATTTCAATTCTTCATTGAAAAATTGAAGGACAATGATATAAAATCACGATTGTTCTGAAAATTACACTCTTTTAGCTGATATATAAATACCAGAAATCCGTGAATAGTTAATATCGAAATATCGTTCGCAAAATTAATATGCCACAACCACATTATCCGTTCGTACAATCACATTATCCGTTGCTCCAGAAGCTTGTCTAAGTTTATCTAATCTCATCCTCCTTATTTTTATTCCATCGGATGCATCTAGCATCAATGAGTCCAAAACCGATATACCTTCGGAGTTTGGATCTCGGGTGATCGATAAAACATGTGATATAATGAAATAACAGGATGAAACCTGTTTAGAAATTTCATGGTCGACTAAGGTATTGATTCAATATTATAAAATATCTAGATATTTGCCTAACAAAGTTTATCTGTACTACATCTTCTTACAACACATAGTAGCACTTCCTTTAAACAAAAACAAAAAAACACCATATTTGATTTATGACAACGATAAAGTTTCAAACTAATTTTTATAAATAACTGGCGCTAACACATGATACAATCGTGAGAAGAAGACCTTCGCAATAATTGCATCATTAACAGTTTCGAACACCCGGTTTTGAATAGCATTGATTGTGGTTCGTGTTCCAAACCAACATGTACGGGACATCAGATAGCTTGTGTTGATACTTTCACTTACTTCCACTATGCCACATTATAGATTTTCGAATATAAAAAATTACACAAATGTAAAACTTTGCTGTTTTCGCAAAACGTTTTTGCATTGCACGTAAAAGTTCGAATTGAACAGGTTAAACTGTTGAAATAACCGTCAATTTAAAACAACGAATAAATTATGTCACTTTATACCACTGTCGCAGTGGCATAAACGTACACGACAAATATATATTGCTGAGGGCAAAGAAAATTCATTCGTGATTTTTCAGTCCTCTTTGTGTGACTTTCTGTTTGATCATATACCTGAAGTTGACCTTCCGTTCTGTGATATAATGTTATACGGCGCCAGTATATCTAGTGTCTTATAATTAAGGTATCTTATGAACTAAGGGCACATTTTTTATCGTCGCTGCCGACTACGAGCTAAAATTAAATCTAAAATTCAAACTAGCATGGTCTTTTAATCAGCGGTTCGTTGTTGTTGTTCACTGGTGTTCAAGTGGCCATATGGTGTGTGCCGCTGAGCCAAGATATCACGGAAGGCCTCATGCCCTGGTGGATTCGTGTGGGGTTCAGTTGCTGATTCCAAAATCGAGGTCTACGACGTGTTCCTGCCGTTTTATTGAATGTGGGTGGAAAGAAATAGGACTAGACTGGGGCATGGATGGATTTCAGGAAAATGTATATAAGGGACATGTAGGGTAGGTCACCACTAGCCAAGACATCACGAACAGGAATAGCTGATCCACTGCCCTCGGCCCGGAGGGAAGCTATTAATTTAGACCTGGCGTAACGGTGTACAGGGCATGACCAAACAACGTGCTCTATGTCGTGATAATCTTCACCACAGGCACAGATACCACTTTCCCCGAGCCCAATACGACGGAGATGCGCATCAAATCAATAGTGATTGGACATAAGCCGAGACATCACGCAAATTAAATCTCGACCTACATACCTTACCTTACCAATCAGACAAGAGCCGTGGTGGCTGTATCAAGAATTTGTCGCCATGTTGCTCGGTTTTGGGCTGTTCGCCAGTTCCCCAAGCGTCTCATCACCCGCAAGCCTCCTTCGATCTGGTCGAGCCATTGTGCACGCTGCGTCCCTCTATTTCTGGTGCCGGCAGGGTTACTGAAGAGAAGTGATTTCACAGGGCTGTCGTCCGGCATCCTTATGACGTGACCGGCCCAGCGCAACCTATTGACTTTCGCCAGGTGTGCAATGGGATTCTCTCCAAGCAGCAAGTGCAGTTCATGGTTCATGCGCCGTCGCCAATCTCCATCGTCCGTCTGTACTCCACCGTAGATAGTCCGCAGCACGTTTCGTTCGAAAACTCCAAGAGCGTTAAGGTCCTCCACGAGGAGCGTTGTTGTCTCGATACCGTAATGGACTACCGGTCTTATCAGGGTTTTGTACAGCGTCAACTCGATTCGATCGAAGTGTCTTCCGAAGTGAAAAGTAGGCACGATTTCCTGCCTGGATGCGTCTCTGGATCTCTTTGCTGGTGTTATTGGCGGCGGTCACCATTGACCCCAAATACACGAACTCGTCGATCACCTCAAGCTCATGTTGTTCACCTCAAGCTCATGTTGTTAAGGCTGGTGTTGTTCTCCTTGGAGCCTCTCGCTCGCATTTGTTTTGTTTTCAACGCATTTATCCGCAGTCCGATCCGTCAAGCTTCGACTTTCAGTCGGGCGTAAGTTTCCTCCGCCTTCGCAAAGTTACGTGAAATGATGTCGGAGTCATCCGCGAAGCCCAGAAGCTGAACAGACCTTGTGAAAATCGTGCCCCTCATTTCGATGCCTGCCTTCTGGATCAGGCGAATGTTAAACAACAAACAGGGAAGTCCATCACCTTGTCTCAACCCTCTGCGCGCTTCAAAGGGACTCGAGAGTATCCCCGAAACACGCACGTAGCACATTACTTGCGCCATGGTGGCTCTGATCAATCGAGTCAGTTTATCCGGAAATCCGTTGTCGTGCATGATCTGCCATAGCTGTTCTTGATCGACTGCATCATAGGCCGCCGTGTAGTCAATAAAGATGTGATGTGAGGGCACGTTGTACTCGCGACATTTCTGTGAAATCTGTCGGATTGAGAAGATCTGGTCCGTGGTGGCACAGGCTCCCATGAAATACGCTTGGTACGGACCCACGAACCTCCTGGTTAAAGGTGATAGACTACGGAACAGGATCTGTGAGAGTATTTTGTAGGCGGCATTGATAAGCGAGATACCGCGGTAGTTGCGGCACTCCACCTTGTCGCCCTTCTTGTAGATGGGACAGGCGACTCCCTCCATCCACTCGTCTGGCAGTTTTTCCTCCTCCCAAATACTGGAAATGACCCAGTGCAGCGCTCTAGCCAGCGCCTCTCTTCCATGTTTTAAGAGCTTGCTCGGCAGTTTGTCTTTGCCTGCGGCTTTGTTGTTTTCCTGCTTCCCGATCTCACAAAGAACTTCATGAATATCGATGGCTGGTACTCGGTCATCCGCTGCTGGTGCTCCTAGGTCAGTTCCTGCTCCGCTTTTGTTTACTGTTTCGCCATTCAGGTGTCCATCGAAGTACTCCTTCCACCTGTCGACCACCTCGCTGGCATCCGTGAGAAGGTTCCTAACCGCGTCGTTGCACATGTCAGCTTGCGGCACATCGCCTCTGCGGGACTGGTTTACCTTCTCATAGAACTTCCGCGTTTCACTGGCACGGTACAGCTGCTCCAGCTCCTCATGTTCACGATCCTCTTGCTGGCACTTGATTCGTATGAGATTCGTGGTCATGTCGTTCCGTGCCTGTTTGTAATTGACCTTGTTCTCTCTCGTTGACCTGCCTAAGTATATCGCTCAGGTCCGGTTCTTCTCATTCACCGCTGCCTCGTACTTCCCGTCATACCAGTCGTTTCTGCCACTCGGCGCTTCCACTCCTAGTGTTGCCGTTGGGGTCTCCCCAATAGCTGTGCGAATGCTGCACCAGCCGTCTCGACCTACATCCAACCCCTTGGACCACGAATTTGTCGATACCTTGGGTATAATGGAATGTAACCACCTTCCCAGTTTCTCTCTGGTCCAAGAATTTTGCCAACTGATGATTGTATTCTAACGTATATCAAAGCAAAGCCTTGGTACTACATTCCGATGCGGTACTCGACCTTCTGTTCATTATATACAGACTTTGCAGCCAACTGTTAAATGTACAGGACAATTGCGGGGCTAGCGCTACGATCCTACTGACACTAACAGTCTCTCCCGAGCCGGGACTCGAACATACGACGACTGGCTTGTTAGGTCAGCATTGTACCTCGAGACCAGCTGGGAGGGCTGACGTACAAATGCGAAAAATTCATTAAAAGCAATTGGTCTTTCATAAATTTCACCGTTTGTATAGGTATGGTTGAAATCTTTTAATCTTTCATTTTTTCTGGTTTGAGCTTTTGGAGTGCACATTTTTTTCATTTTGTCGACCAGTGTTATTCAACTGTTTTACAGATATAAAAAATACCGTTGATCACAAAGAAATCGTTGAATAAGCATCAATCAAAAAATTCCACCTAAATTGTTGCCATTTGAGTGCTTAAGGGGTAATATCCACCAACAAAATTGTTTTCTTGTCAATTTTTTATTGAGCAAAATCATTTCAAATCGCCTGGAAATACGCGCAAATTTAATCGACCATTTTTGATTTGAATGAAACTTTGCACACGTATTTGGCTCAGCAAACTGAGCATTTTTCACAGGTGGAGAGATTTTTTACACCCATGAGTTACATTCTAAAAGGGCGTATGTCTTTTGGCACAGGTTTTATTCGAAGCATTGTAGCCCAGAAACCGTTGGTTGTATAGAAAAACTGTCTGAGAATGAGTTGTAGGGAATAAAAAATGCACCATAAAAATATACACTGTACAAAAAAAAATTATTTTTGACCAAAAAAAATTAAAAATAAACATTAAATTTCAATTTAAAAAAAAAGGAGTTGAATTTTTTTTTATTTTCCTTTTAAAGAAACTTGACGTTAATACGCAACTTTTTAAAAAAAGTCCAGGATGGAGAAATGAAAAATGATTTTTTTATGGTAGATTAAATTTTTATGAAAAGTTTAATTCAAACATTTTTCAAAATATTTGTATTCTGATGATTTTAAAAGATGCAGAAAGTCATATTGAATCAAAAAGCTCTTGGTAGTAAACATTCTAAAGGCATTGGTTTTCGAGTTATTTCTAATTTAAGCTCGAAAAATTATAATTATTTAGAAAAATACACGTTTTTCTTAATTTGTCCATGGTTCTCCAGCGAAAACCATACGTTTATTGGAATGCTTGATCAAAAATATACAATTCATTCTTTGACAACAAAACGATTGGGCGAACGGTTCTCAAGAAAAGAGTAAAATGTTCTAAGTGATATGAATATATATAAGAATCAAATATTTATTTTCGAGTTTTATTATCTTAGGAACATATTTTTGCCTTTCTCCTAGAAAGGTATAGCAATCACTTGCAAAACCGAAAGTATAAAAGTGCTCCAAAGGGCCGAATGGCATATATCACTCGACTCAGCTCGACGAGCTGAGCATTTTCTGTATGTGTGTGTATGTGTGTGTGTGTGTGTGTGTATGTGCAGATTTTTATTCTCACTCACTTTTCTCAGAGATGGCTGGACCGATTTTCATGAAATTAATTGCAAATTAAAGGTCTTGTTGCCCCATAAGACCATATTGAATTTTATTGTAATCGGATTTTTAGTTTAGAGGTTATGATTAAAAATGTGAAAATCATGAAACATCAATATCTCAGAAACTACACAACCGATTTGAACAAAATTGGTCTCAAAAGAACGGGCTACCTAGAAAACCCTTAAGTTTTGAATTTCATAAAGATTGAACTTGTGGTTCAAAAGTTATGAGAAGAAACGTGTTCTGAAGACTGTTTAATCTCACTCATGTTTCTCAGAGATGGCTGTACCGATTTTCATAAAATCAGTGTCAAATGGAGGGTCCAATTGCCCCATAAACCCTATTGATTTGTTTTGCAGTCGGATTATTACTTTGCCTGTTATGTTTAAAAATGTGAAATCCAGCTATGCAAAGGAACATATTCCGACGACTACTTGGACTCACTCACTTTTCTCAGAGATGGCCGACCCGAATTCCACAAAATTAGTGTCAAATGAATGGTCTAGCTGCCTCAGAAGCCCATTTTGAATTTTACTGTAATCGAACTGTAACTTCATTTGTAATGTGCCGACTTGTGAAAATCACGAAACTTCATTATCTCAGAAACTACACAACCGATTTGATTATTATTATCAGATGAGCGGGCTAGTTAAGGGTTAACTGATGAATTATGATTGAACAGGTGGTTTCAATGTTTGGCTGCCCTACACGTTCCCATTTCAATTGATTATAATCGAACTTAAGCAACAGTTATGTATAAAATTGTTAATAAAACAACTAAAGTCTATTATCTCAAAGATTACATGACTTATTTGAACATAACTAGTGCCATACGAACGAGTCATCTCTCAAACTTACAAATAACAAACTTCATAACAATTTGATATGTGGCTCAAAAGTTATGGAAAGAAGAGAAATTCAAAGACTATTTAAAACTATACCTGCTTTGATGGATATTTGTGGCCTCAACATAATTTAAATGTGGTGTCGTACTATTTGAACGTTCCAAGTTCATTGATTCCTTGCGGTTTGTTTGAAGTCTGCAAATGCACGACGAATCGGCCATAGGATATGATCAAAGTCAAAAGACAAATCGTTTGAAATGATTGGTTTTATCGAAATGACAACATCCTCGTCTTTTGGCTTCTGTACATCGCCTTAATTCTGAATATATTCATATTGGGTGGTATTATGTCATTATCAGCAGACTTTCTGACATCAATCTGAAGCCGGAAATACCCATATTGGGAGGTATTTTTGGTTGTTTTCTAGAAACTAAAAGTGGTCGTCTTCAAATTCAAAATAGTGTCCAGGGTCAATGTTTGGTTTCTATGCATCATCACGTTTACGGAAATATCCATATTGAGTATTATTCGGTCATTACCGACTGTTGCCTATAAGTTGCCATTTAGCAATTCAAAATGGTGCCTGAGGTCAATTGTTAGCTCCTTGCATCATTCTGGTTCCAGAGATACTCATATTGGATAGTATTTGTTTATTTTTGGCTGTTTTTCACAAACCGGTAGTCGCCATCTTGGATTTCAAAATGGTATTTAGGATACTGGTTAAAGAAAGCTCATATTGGGTGATATTTGGTTACTTTGGACTGTTTTTCAGAAGCTGAAAGTCGTCATTTTGGACTTTAAAATTGCCTGTGAAATCAATTTCTGTCATCTGGGCGTAATTCTGGTTCCGAAAACATTCATATTGAATGGTATTTGGTCATTTCCGGCTGTTTGCCAGACACCGGAAGTTGCCATCTTACAATTCAATATGTTGTCTGAAGTCGATTTGTGGCTCCAGTGCATCATTACGGTTCCGGTAATACCCATATTGGGTGGTATTTAGTCATTTGCCGCTGTTTCTCCGACACCGGAAGTCGCCATTTTGGATTTCATAATGGCATTTGGAGACAATTTCTGGATTTTGAACGGCATACTGGTCAAAGAAAAACTCATATTGGGTGGTATTTGGTCATTTTCTGCTGTTTTCAGAAACCGGAAGTCGCCATCTTAGAATTTAAAATGCTATCTATGGTCGATTTAAGCTCCTGTGTATTATTCTAGATCCGGATATTATAATATTGGGTGGAAATCGGCCATTTCCGGCTGTTTGCCAGACACCGGAAGTTGCCATCTTACACTTCAAAATGTTGTCTGAAGTCGATTTGTGGCTCCAGTGCATCATTACGGTTCCGGTAATACCCATATTGGGTGGTATTTAGTCATTTGCCGCTGTTTCTCCGACACCGGAAGTCGCCATTTTGGATTTCATAATGGCATTTGGAGACAATTTCTGGATTTTGAACGGCATACTGGTCAAAGAAAAACTCATATTGGGTGGTATTTGGTCATTTTCTGCTGTTTTCAGAAACCGGAAGTCGCCATCTTAGAATCTAAAATGCTATCTGTGGTCGATTTTAGCTCCTGTGTATTATTCTAGATCCGGATATTATAATATTGGGTGGAAATCGGCCATTTTCGGCTGTTTTCCAGAAACCGGAAGTTGCCATCTCACAATCCAAAATGTTGTCTGAGGTCGATTATGGAACATATTTGTTACCACTAAAAACATTCACCTGTCAATATGGTTCCATTTAGTTGATTAGTTCGCGAGATGTGCAAAAATTTGTGAAGAAACATGTACTTCCAGAAGAGGGAGGGGCGTCGAACCATTATGGACATATTTGTTACCTCTAAAAACATTCACATCCCAAATTTGGTTGTATTTTTTTGATTGGTTCTTGAGCTGTGCGAAATTTGTGTTTCATTTTCATGGGATCCCTCCCTTATAGAAGAGGGAGTCGGGTTTCAAACCATTATGTACATATTTGTTACCACTAAAAACATTTACCTGCCAAACTTTGTTCCATTTGGTTGATTAGTTCTCGAGATGTGCACAAATTTGTGTTTCATCCATCTATTATGGACATATTAGTTACCCCTTAAAACATCCACATGCCAAATTCGGTTTCATTTGCTTGGTTTGTTCTTGAGTTGTGCAGAAATTTATGTTGCATTTGTATGGGATCCCTCCCTTCCAGAAGAGGGAGGGGTCTCAAATTATCATAGGAATCTTTATCGGCACCAAAAACCCCTACATACAAATTTTCACGTCAATCGGTTCGGTAGTTTTCGGGCCTATATGGATCAGACAGACAGACAGACTTGACTGCATTTTTATATGTAAAGATTACAACATCAATATTTTAGAACCTAAAGAGTGAATATACATTTATTGGATTGAAGCGTTCATGTAAATCTATTTTTACAAATAAAAAATTGAATGAGAAAGGCTGGGTCTGACCGCTAGGTGGATTAATTTAGGTTTTTTCATTTTATACTCATTTTTACACAATATTATGAACCACCCTATGTCGAATAAAAGAACCACCCTAATGAAACATAATGTATTCGATGCTAGTTATAGTGTATATCATTATACAAGCTATTTCGAGAGACTAGTGATCAATTTCAAAAGATAAATTCTAAACATTTTGAACTCCGCCTTCCACAATTGAAAAAACGACTAAGCCCCAGAGAGTAAACTTTGCAAAAAGAAATTTTTTCAGATGACACCAATTCTCGACGTTTAATGCGTTTTTAAGTCATTTGGCATCAAAAAACAAATTTCGAAAACCGAAATTTCACGTACCCGTGATTTTTCGGTTTTCACAAAAGCCAAACTTCAATCGCTTTGTGCCAACCCATTTTACCCGTGATTTTTTGGTTTTCACAAAAGCCAAACTTCAATCGCTTTGTGCCAACCCATTTTAAGTTCGATTGAGCTGGAATTTTGCACAGGGTTTTCGGTTTTTTTTCGGTTTTTTTTTAAATTTTCTGGTCACTTTTTTTTCATACGATGATTGGCACCCTAACGTTGCCCCATGGTACTCCGTACCCCGTTCTGTCCAACTACTCGATAAATAATGAACATTGTCGAGCCCCAAAGAAAATCCCATAGGGAACTGTCAAAAAGTTATTTACAAAATCAATGCAGCATTTTTCGAGTAGGAACGAGAGAAATGCAGGACTGCGCAGGTACACTGCCTTCAAGAACAACTCAAACAGTGATTTTATTGAGAGCAGAGATGCCACATGTTTTTGAAAAATGTCTGCAACTGCTCGAAAAACCGAAAAAATCTGCTTGAAATCTGAAAAAAAAACTATCTGTTATGGGAAGAAAATTTCGCTCGCGCAGGTAAAAGTCTGCAAAAATCTGCACACATTTTGAAAAAATATAAGGAGGCTCTGACGAAAATCTGCAGAAACTATGGAAATTCTGCAAATATTCGCGAATCAACAAAAATCTGCGCACAGACTATAAAAATCTGCGTTTTGAAGACAAATCCGCACCAGATGTGTTCCCTGATTCAGAGTGTGGTACCATTCGAGTAGTTTATTTAGTACCAACTTCTTTGGAAGATTTCTTCCTGAGTGTAACGTATGTCTTATGTATGTGCTGACATGAATTTTACTGATAACTCGGGTGACACTCATTATAAGTTTGAAGAGAGTGAAAGTGAAACTGCTGTTGTATCATTTTCATCTTGCAGTTCGCAACACTGGTTGTACACACTTAGATTTAAATACCGAGAACTCAACAGCTGATAAATTCAGCGAAATGTTCTACAAATTTTCGGCAGAATTTTCAAGAATGTCAATACATGCTGGTTTACGGTAGATCGATTGCTGAATTTTCGTCGAAACATATTGCTGACATTTATTAAAATCTTCGCCGAGCTCGATCAGATGTTGGGAAGATTGCCGAGATAAATTAAGTGTGTATCATATACTAAACAACTTCGGTATAAACACATACATAAAACATACGTAACACTGGCGTTTTTTTCTGGTACACGTTGCCCCATAGTACTCCGTATCTCGTCCTGTCCAACTGCTCGACGAATAATGAACAAAATGAATTTCTTTTTTCGGCTTTATCGAGCCTCAAAAAAAACCCATAAGGAACTGTCAAGAGGTTATTTACAAAATCAATGCAGCATTTTTCGAGAAGGAACGAGGCAAATGCAGGGCTGCGCAGGTACATTGCCTTTAAAAACAACTAAAACAGTGATTTTATTCAGAGTGAGGTACCATTCGAGTAGTTCATTTTGTATACCAATTTTTTTAGGAAGATGTTACGTATGTCTTATGTCAGCGTTTTTGTCCGACAGTGTCGTAAAAACAAAAAATTGTGTAAATTTTAATTTCCATCTTGATTGGTTAATGAATATAATTTTGCCTTTAAATTGTTTTCGTGCTTATCAAAACACATGCCACAAAATACTCATGGTAAAACCGGCCACGAATTTTGTCGCAAAATATACGCACCGCTGGATTTCTGTAGGAAATGAATAAATAATTAAAATTTAATTCCTCTGAACTAAGGTGATGATTAAATAAATACCATAATTTTGAGTATTTTTAAATGTACGCCACTATCTATCACTAGATTTTCGAAACTATGGTGTAGTTTCGTTATTCTCGCAAAAGAAAATGCTAATTTCAGATAAAATCACAAAAGTTTGCATTTTCTCCATACCATACGACATGTTGTTTTAGAATGAAACCTCGAACCAATTTAAAATCTTCGTCATAACCTATTGTCATAATTTGATCAGAACCAGAAAGGATCTATCTGTCAAACATCGTGTAACCAACGTAACCAACATATTCGGCAACATGGCGTTTGTTTTGGTTTTCGTTCTTTTTGTTAATGAAATTGATCGATGTGAAAAATTATAAAACCGGAACGTTTTTAAATCAAAACTCGTAAAACCGCGAAAAACTTTCATTAATGTGTTATGTAGTGATTTTTCCCCTATTATTGTTCATAGTTACAAACGTCATGGACCAACAAACGTCATGGACCAGAGTTGATCTGCGATAACGCACACATATATGAAATTTGACAGCAGTGAATCCCCTCTGATCAGAACATAGCCTATCATAACCTAAGTAAATCTATCATAACATTCGTCTGGCTATGTTACGATTATCGAGTTTTATACAAGCCAAGATCATAACCTACATGGCGGGGTTGCCATAAGAAATTCTGTTCAAAATGAAACAGCTTTGAAATTTATCTTAACTTTGAAGGAAACTATCATAGAACTCCACGGGTTATGTGTTTCTGGTTTTATTTGGGTGTTATGAAAGTCAATATAAAACAAAATTATGACCGTTCTTGAAACTGTGAAGCTAAGTTGTATTATGGGAGACATATGAGGGTTTTTAAAGCCTATTTGCAGACCATATTTTATGATTCAAACGAAATTCACTTACAATCGAAGGTTTTAATGCAAACCAACTTGAAACACACACAAACCCAGAATAAATTCTTGAAGTATTTTGATTTCTACTTGGGAGGGCCAGCGGGTCCTTCCTTTAGCAGCACTTCCTCTAGTAAAAAGTATTTGTGCAGTATCAAGTAGCGTCAGTAGTAGGTACATTAGCTGGCACTTCCGGTAATAAAAAGTTGCCGTATTTGAACAAATGAAGCTTCGATATTTTCTTGTTTTGCAATAGAATTAAAAGTAAGACGTTATTTTAATCTGCATGCACTCTGACTGTTGAAACTTGTACGTACTTGTATAGTGTTTGTTCCATTCCTGTTCAGTGATGTATGTCCAAACTGCAATTCGGTAGTACTTCAACTCCTCTTTTGCATGTTATGTAATAGTTCTATGTTCTACACGGTGACAAAAAAGTCCGGTCACACTTTTTTGGGGTCGCCTGTAGCCTACACGTTGCATCTCTCTGGTGCCATCTATATATCAAATGAAAGGGTTAACTTTGCTGCCCAAAGTGGCAGAATTTCGTTTTTGTGCAGTTTGCTTACATTGAGTTGTGGCAGAGGTAAGAGCAGCTGTTATCGCTGAATATGTGAAAGGGTACAAACCCGGACACATATTCAAACACCTAAAACCGCTCGGAATCAACCGGAAATTCGTGTACCGGACCATAAATCGGTACCTAGAGTCCGGAGGTACCGGGGACAAAGCACGATCTGGACGACCAAGGTCTGTGAGAACTCCAAGGCAGAAAAAGATTATACGAGACCAGATTCGCTGGAATCCCGCCCAATCTGCACGGAAGCTGGCCAGGAACCTTAAAATGAACCGAGAATCAATCCGCCTGCTTCTGCGCAAGGATTTAAAACTTACACCGTTCAAAAAACAGGTGGTTTATGGGGTTACCAAAGCTACAAAAGACAAGAGGTACCAACGGTCGCGGGAGTTGCTCGGTTGGCGCGCAGATGACGAGATTATTTTTTCAGACGAGAAGCTGTTCGTTTTGGAGCAAACAGTCAATCGCCAAAATGATCGAGTTTGGAGTGTGAGCCTCCAGCAAGCTCCTACGGACAAGCTGAACGTTTCCCGGTTCCAAAATAAGACGTCAGTGATGGTTTGGGGAGCCATTTGCAAGAGAGGTAAACTGCCTCTTATTTTTATCGATAAAGGGGTCAAAATCAACGCAGCGTACTACCTGGACACGGTTTTGAATAAAAATGTTCTGCCTCAAGCTGAACTATTGTTTGAAGACGATTACTACTGCTTCCAGCAAGATGGCGCCCCATCCCACACCGCAAAGGTTGTTCAGGCGTGGTGTGAGGAAAATTTGACCGATTTCATTTCGAAGAATGAATGGCCTTCGTCGTCTCCGAATCGTCGTCTCTGAATTATGAATGAATGGGCGATCTTTGAACAAAAATCGATTCTCCTGCATCGATTAATCAAAATCAATAAAATCGATTCATAAGAAAATCGAGCCTGAAAAATCGATTTGACAAAAAATCGATTTTTTTTCGGTATAAGCTTTTTACGACTTTTTTTGGTTATATTTATGGAGATTTTGTTTTGTTTGCGTTTTCTGGTTTATTAATCATGTTCATCGAGTTTTCGTACACAACATCTACTCACGATACGGCTTTTTTTAGTTTATTGCCATCTTCTTCAACCGCGTGTACTCTTAGCGTTTTTTTTTCTACTAAAAGTTTTCGTTCAGATCAGATCATTCAGATGATATGAAAAACTGATTTAGCTGAACAACCCAATTCATAAAAAATCGGAACATCCGCAGAACAAACTCAAATAAACAAAAATGGCGAGCGCGACACCATGCAGAAAGAATACAGCACGGCATATACACGACCATTCAATTCAACTTTTGCAATATTTGAGTTAACGAGTACCCCGCTACTCAAAGTTGAAAAATAAGCGCATATGCCTTTTCTACCTAAATCAAATATTTGGTGCTTGATAGTAAACACCCACAACGATAGTAAACAACGTCCCTATGGAAGCCAATTTTCAAAAAGTGCACTTGCAGAAGTAGCAAATATGAAATAATGTTGGCTAATATCCAAAATGGTAAATTCAATATCCAATGCAATGCAAAATTTCAGCTAAATCGGAATTCAGGAGTATTTGGTCTAAATTTCACTTCCTCGACTTATGAAGAAAAGCACAGTTCGTAATAGTTTTTTTGTGCCAAACGTCTTATGCCTTGTTCACACTATAGCAGATATCACGTGATATCGTGATCTTGAAACATACATACATCTAGTTTCCACGGAAAATTTGGAGTATGGGATTTGAAATCAAGATGGGCGATATTACATCATGTGAACTGGTTATTATAATTGTATAAAACGTCGAGGTCGGGTGTTATCCAAAAATCGAAATTTTGCTAACTGTTCGTGAAGGCGAAATTTTGAACACTACTTCTAAATAAAACTGTCAAAGTCAATTTCCATTGCCACCCCAATGTACACCAATCACCAATCGACAAAGTTTACTGAGACAACACGAACTGTCAACGCTCGTGAATCATTGTGAACCATGAGTCGGTTTAGAGCCGCTCTTGCAAAAGAGCCGTTTCACCCACCCCTAATCCTTGATATATTTCACAACGCATACGTATTAGCCAAATTTCATACGGGTTTGTCTATTGATGTCGCGTTTACAAAGGCAAAAAATGGTTACTGCGTTAAAAATACTGGAGGGACTTAATTTGGCTGCGGATTGTTCTTTTTCAACTCGACGACAAGGTTATCCAGCTTCCCTGACCTACAGAAAACGTCAAAATGGGCTGCGTGCACTATACGCCATTACCGTTCGTAAAAAGCTGGATATGCTGGATATGGGGGTGGTGACATACTCATGAAAAAAGTTGTCATGGACGTAGACAATTGTTTGAACCAACAAAAACATTTGAAATGCGTTTTTCTCGGTTTCATGTCTATTGATTTTTAGCCCATTCTTCGACTATGGACATCCCGGTAAAAAATTGACACATTTTTCAGATCAGTGTCCGAATTCCGAGCACACACTTCTTCGGAGAGAAAAAAATTTCGTATACTATCAATAAAGAAATTTTCTTCTCTTCAAAGAAAAGTGTTCTCGGAATTCGGCCGCAGATTACGTTAGCAACAATAAATGCAATCACTATTGTTGTCAATCCGTTTTGCACACATTTATTTTTCAGGCGGAAAAAAACGATCTTGCCATCCAAAGGATCGATTCAGCAGAAGATCGCGCGCAGAGAAATCGATTCAAAAAATCGATGAATCGACTAGAAAAGATCGATTTTGCAAAAATCGGATCGATCTTGCCCATTGCTACTCTGAATCCACTGGATTATTTCGTGTGGGGATACATGATGTCGAAGCTGAACGACTATAAAATAACAAATTTGGAGCAATTCAAGCGTGTTATCACGAAAATCTGGGACGAGATGCCGATGGAGCACGTGCGCGCCGCTTGCGACGACTTTCCGAGACGTCTGAAGCTGGTTCGATCAGAGAAAGGTGGTGTAATTCCGAGATATCGTTCGTGAAGTATCCTTATGAGTTAGTGAATAAAGCTATGAAAGCCAGATTCAGATTGTCTTCTTATTCTTTGAAATATTGAGATTTTCCTGTGTGACCGGACTTTTTTGTCACCCTGTATGTAGTTCTATGTCAACGTTGCGGTCGTGGCTTTGCATACAACCTTTATGATTTACCAATTATTTGGTTTATGGCGTTTATTAATTCTGAAAAGGAATTTTGATTCGGTGGTTATTTTCGTTGAAGGTCTTAGGCATCAGGGTTGCCGGCGATCAATTTTCATGTCGTTCCGATGATATCCCACCTCTTTATCCTTTCGTGAGTAGTCGGTTTGATTTATACAAAGTTAGAGTATAACTCACGAATTTTATGTTTGCCAATTTGTTTTAGTACATGATCGTTTTTCTGTTTTTGTTATACTAAGTTCGTCAATTGATTGATTGTTATCTCTAAGTCTGTGAAATTAATAGGATCCCGATCAGAAGCGCATAACTAAAAAAATACAAAATTCTATCAACGGGAGATACAAATAACATATTTTGATATGATTTTGTATTTTCCCATTTGCTTTGGATAACAAAATTGATTCTGAACGAGTTATAATAACAAATCATGAAATGGAGTTTTTCTGAAACAAATCTAACAATTTTTTCGTCTCTATCAAAACCTGTTGTTTCTAACAATGGTTGTTATTATACTGTTCTATGTGCTATCTAATTTTGTTAGAAAGCTGATACGTTAGTAACAAAGTTTGATATTAGTAGAATATTTTTTGTTATGATTTCTGTTATTTTAACTCCTAACGGGATCAAAATTAAATCACAACCTGAAAGGTTTTTCACATAACAAACTAACAGCCTCTGATACATTTTTGTTTTGTCTTTCTGATCGGGATGTACGATTCTGATATTTCCTGTTGGAATTTTGCGAGGAGCTATATTTTGTATCGGTACTAGACTGCCGGTACCTGCATAACTGTCCCATACTGATTTTGCAGTGGCGTCTCGTCCTATTGTGCACTACGTGCACTACACCAGGTGTTGTGGGTGGGGGCCGATTTCAAGAATACCAAACAAAAGTCAAAAGCTAAAAAAATCCATCAAACAGTATCAATGATCAACTAGTATTGCTCGCTGTGTACCATTTCTAGTGCACAAAATGAAAAAATACATGTGACCATGCTTTACCCACTCTACCTTAAGTTAACTCTGGAAATCAATGAGTGATGAGAACGTGAGACATAAAACAGACCCAAAATCTCTCTGCGCAGTGCACTTTTCAATGTACACAATATTGTTATGTATCTACATACCGAGCGTTTACGCGTGTGGCAAGTGGTTTTGGTTTCAAGACCGGTGTGTTAGTGTTGATTCCGTGCACTCCCGTCAGTGAACTTGAAGAGATGAGAGCAAACACGGAGAGCGTTGAAATTTGACAACGTTGTACACTCTCCGCAAGTATTGAATGCTGCTTCATCAGAGAAGGGATAGGTAGGAAACTGAGGCCTCTGTCATGCCGAGTGCGGCGCGGCGCGAACTACGGCAAAACAGTTCGGGATCTGCTCTGACGCGCGTGAGTCTTCATTGCTGATATTATTCCTCACCGTGAGAAGAGACGCAGCTCGCGCCGCGCCGCACTCGGCATGACAGAGGCCTGAGGGAGGCTCTCGCCATGCTGTATGCGGCAATACGCGACAAGTGTCTTTTCTCACGGTGAGGAATAATATTAACAATGAAAATCCCGAACTGTTTCGACGCTATTCGCGTCTCGCCGCATTCTGCATGACAAGGGCCTAAGGCCGGTGATAGTATTGGCTACTGAAAATACGCTCGGTGGCATTGTATATATGTAACACACACGCGATGTTGTATTGCCTGGGTGGTAGAATGAAATGATTTTCATTCAGTACTTTTTAAGAGGCAAGTGCAGTACGTTAAAATAAATATGGAGCTAGATCTTGTTGAAGACCTTCTAGTCAAGCCATTCGTAAGGCGATCTGTTGAAGAAAAGCTCTTGATCACAAAAATGCAAGTTCCTCGACCAAAGCTAGAAAATCTCAAGTCAACGTTTGTTAGAGGTGGAAAGACAATTACACGAAAATTTAACGTGAACGCTTATGATGCAACGTGGCTGTGCGGCTCACAGACACGTGGTAAACTATTTTGCTGGCCGTGTCTCTTGTTTCAAAATCCTAGTGATAAATGCGTGTGGATAAAGGATGGATATGGAGATTTGAACCATCTTTCCTCGGCCATGAAGGGGCATGCAGCGACTAAAGAGCATATTAACAACGCTATGGCACACCGCACGTTTGGAAGAACGAGGATTGATGAGGCGCTGGATCATGCACACGAAATTGCAAGGAAAAACCATAACGCTCAAGTGAAAAGAAATAGGGAAGGAATGACAACATTGATTGATTTAACATGTTTCCTTGGCTCGCATGGTCTAAGCTTTCGAGGTCATAACGAACAACACGATTCCGTCAATAAAGGCAACTATAAGGATCTCTGTGAATTCATAGCATCCAGAGACGTGGCCTTCGCTGATTTCGTCAACAACAATTCAGTGTTTTCGGGAACATCCGCTTCCATTCAGAACGAGCTTATAGAAGTCATTGGATTATTTATGATTGAAGAAATCTTCCGGGAAGTGCAAAATGCTGAATTTATTTCTGTGATGGTCGATGAAACCACTGATGTTGCGAGAAAATCTCAGTTGGCTACGACTTTTCGATATTGTTTGAAAGATGGTAAGTAAAATTAATAGTATTTTTTGTGTAATGAAAAGGATTGAGTTGAAATGCATTGTTATCTTTGTGAAACCCGTCTGTAGGTACGCCCGTTGAAAGATTCGTGGATTTGTGTGATGTAAGCAACGACAAAACCGCTGTAGCCCTTGCCAGAGAAGTAGTTTCGTTGTTGGAAAAATTCAGCGTGACCCCTGAAAAATTGGTAGCACAGACATACGATGGAGCTCATGTTATGTCGGGTGTTGCTGGCGGAACGCAAGCGATCGTCAAAAAATTATACCGTGATGCCGACTACATACATTGTAAGGCCCATGTTTTAAATCTTGTTTTGCTGCACGCTTGCAACTACCAAGATACAAGAAAGTTTCTCACTACACTGTCTACACTGGCTTCGTTCTTTACTCAAAGTCCTAAAAGAGATTCAGAATTGAAAAACTACATCCAGCGTAAAATTCCAAACGTTTGTAAAGTGAAGTGGGCATATACATCCAGAATGGTTAATATTGTAGAAGCTCACTATTCTGAACTAACCACGTGTTTGGGCGAAATGTATCTCGGAAACGTTAAATGGGACGGCGAAACTTGTTCCCTAGCAAGGGGGTTACACAGTTTCATGCTTGAATTTGACACCATCTTTTATTTGAAAGTATTTTCGGCAGTATTTTCGTTCACTGATATTTTGTATCAAACTCTTCAAACGAAGGAACTTGACTACATTGAATGCGGCAAAAGCGTGAGAAATACTCGTGAAAACATTAGTAATTTACAGACGGACAAGAAGTACAAAGCGATCTGGCAGGAATGCTTGGAAATTACTGGTGAAACATACGACGGAAATCGATACGACCAATACTTCAAGAAATATAACGCAGTGATCACACGTATAATTTCTGAATTTGACCAACGTTTTGCTGACTTAAACAAGCGGAGCTATTTGAGTTTGCTGGACTGTTCTAAGTTTAGCGGATATTGCGAGCAGTTCCCTAAGGATTTGGTTGATGCTATCTGTTCTCGGTACACTGGTTTTGACAAAGTGAAACTGGGAAACGAACTTAAAGTTTTCTACTCAAAAGAGGAATTTTCGGGAAAAAAAGTACCGGAAATCATGCAGATCCTAATGGAAAAAAACCTTGAAGACATCTTCTCGGAGATTTCACGCCTTGTCCGATTGGTCTTGACGCTCCCTTCCACAACAGCATCAGTCGAAAGAAGCTTCTCAATCCTGAGAAGACTCAAATCATATCTACGATCAACGATGGGAGACAATAGGCTAAAATGGCTTATGCTGATGGCTGTTGAAAGTTCTTTGCTACACAAATTACAACATCAGAGTGGTTTCAGTGATGAAATAATTGATAGATTCGCCCGTAGAGCGGATCGTAGAATTCCGCTGCTGTACAAATGAATGCTTAATTGAGAATTTCTAAGAATAAATCTGGTGTTTGAAGACGATATTTTTATAAATAAATTTGATTCTTTTTATGACAGCTAATGATAGATTTTCAGAAAATATGAATACTAAATCAGATAAATGCAATGCATGTGTTTTATTATGTACATTTCTGGCGATGGCCACTGGGGAAGGAGGAAGGGAGGGGGTAGGTGTTTGTATGGGACAACCTTGAGTGCACAGTCGATATCCAAATCCACGAGACGCCACTGTGATTTTGGTCACTTTTGAGTTACCATCGGGAATCGTTTTAATCATATTTTCTGGAAAAAAATTAAAATTGATACTTGTGTATGGAAAAACATGGAAAAAATACCAAGTTGTTTTTGTCCCATATTGAAAGTACCTGCATTACAGACCCACTGCATAGTGATACAAACTGCAAACATATAATTTTGCTTCAGATTAGTGTATATCGGATTATTTCAGGCATATCGAAGTATGTCATTTATTTAACTAGACTAATGTTGTTTTTCTGTAGTACAATCTACGTTGCCAATGATACTGCCGGTTGCTGGTTGAATTTATGTGTGATGGGACAAAATATGCGAGTACTTTTGAAATGTACCCGCATATTTTGTCCCATTTTGTCTTTTTTTTTCAAGTTATATAACGTAAAACCAATTCCATCCATGGTTTTTTGTTCTCAACGATAAACTTGTGGTGCCATGAAACTGTTATGGTCATTGGTTTTGGATGTAATTGCTGGAAATCCGAAAATTCACGGATAATATTAAATCGCCGATTTTTTTTCCCTTGTAGAAGACAGAACCACTGCGACCATTGTTTGATCTATTGTGGTATGCTTCACCTTACTCTAAGTGCGTACGAGCAGGTACATCACTATTTGGCGAGTTGATGTCCTTGCTACATTGCACATTTATCCCAGTTGGGCAACGCACTTCGTATGAAGTTTTTTACCTCACCAGGACTTTCCCTCCAAATTTCGGTAGGTTCTATGTGTCGGTAAGGGACACATAGAACCTACCGAAATTTGGAGGGAAAGTCCTGGTGAGGTAATAAACTTCATACGAAGTGAGTTGCCCAACTGGGATAAATGTGCAATGTAGCAAGGAAATCAACTCGCCAAATAGTGATGTACCTGCTCGTACGCACTTAGAGTAAGGTGAAGCATACCACAATAGATCAAACAATGGTCGCAGTGGTTCTGTCTTCTACAAGGGAAAAAAAAATCGCCGTTTTCTCAACATGTTGTTTTTCATTATGGGACAGTTATCCGGGTACCGGCAGTAGATCTTTATTTCAATTTCTAATTAAAAATTCTTGGTCTTGAATGTTTCAAATTATAGTGATTATTCCTATTATTGTGAGAAACATCTGCAACAAAAGAAGAAGGCTGGAAAATTATGTTTTCTTTGGTCTTTAGATTTACCATTTTGATACACCATGATCATATTTGAATGTTAGTTCTGCTATTTCTCTGGCAATCGTTTTGTAGGCTAGGGGTTGTTTTTGTGTACGAATATTTAGTATTACAAAGACTTCCTATTCTTCGACAAAGATTGTTTGGTCTTCTGTAAATCTGTAAATGTCTTGAAAATTAATCAATCAAGATAATATGTGGAGGATGACACTAGTTATGTTCCAATAAAACGTGTAATCTCTGAGATAATAGACTTTCGTTGTTTTATTAACGTTATGTATTAAGGTGGCTTAAGTTCGATTATAATCTAATGAAATGGGAACGTATAGGGCAGCCATACTTTGAAACCACGTGTTCAATCATAATTCATCATTAAGCCCTTAACTAGCCCGCTCATCTGATAATAATATTGATCAAATCGGTTATGTAGTTTCTGAGATAATGAAGTTTCGTGATTTTTACATTTCGGTACATTACAGACGAAGTTACAGTTCGATTACAGTAACTTCAGTTATGAGGCAGCTAGACTTTTCATTTGACACTAATTTTGTGGAAATTGGGTCAGCCATCTCTGAGAAAAGTGAGTGACTCCGAGTAATCTTCGGAATATGTTCCTTTTCATAGCTGGATTTCACATTTTTAAACATAACAGGCAAAGTCCGATTACAAAACAAATCAATAGGGTCTTATGGGGCAACTAGACCAATTCGGCAACTGACACTGACAATTTGACACTTATGAAAATCGGTTCAGCCATCTCTGAGAAACATGGGTGAGATTAAACAGTCCTCAGAACACGTTTCTTTTCATAACTTCTGAACCACAAGTTCAATCTGTAAAAAATTTAAAAGTTAAGGGTATTTCAGGAAGCCTGTTCATTTTAAACCAATTTTGTTTAAATCGGTCGTGTAGTTTTTAAGATAATGATGTTTCATGATTTTTACATTTTGATACATAACCTCTAAGCTGAAAATCCAATTACAATAGAATTGAATATGGTCTTATGCGACAACGAGACCTTTCATTTTCAATTAATTTCATGAAAATCGGTCCAGCCATCTCTGAGAAAAGTGAGTGAGAATAAAAATCTGCACACACACACATACACACACATACAGATACACACATACATACACACACATACACACACACTCACACACATACACACATACACACACATACACACACACACACACGAATCATGATGCAGAAGACAAGATTTCGGAAGACTCAAACTCAGATTCTGTTTCTGTATGTGTGTGTGTGCGTGCGTGCGCGTGCGTACTTGTGCATGTGAGTGTATGTGTGTATGTGTGTGTGTAGATATACATACAATAATAATAATAATACATATATATGTTTTCTTAACATTGTTAGTTTTTATCTCCCAAAATAAAACAGTTATTTAACATAATTGTTAAAATGCATAGTTTTCCATCACATAGAAAAATGCCAATATCTCAGCTCCCCGATAAGGTATCAAGTATCTTTTTTCATGTAAATTTTCGTGGTAAATCCCGCTTTGCAATAAAAATTTCAGTTGTTGCTCAAAATTTTTTTTTATTTGTGTTTTGAAGGGTTTTATCTTAAAATTATTAGAAAAATTGATTTTTTTGTGATGTTTAATGGGCTCTGGTAGTCAAAAAACTGAATACAATGCTGAACCAAACCAGGCAAAATATTCAAAAACAACCCCACAAAAATAAAAAAAATGTACGAAAAAATGTAGGAATCGAACAGAATTGAAAGAAGTGCAAAAAAGTGGGTTTGTAGCTTAAAAAAGTCATTTTTTCACAAATCACGTTTGGGCAACTTGAAAACAATTTTTTAGAAAGTCGAAATGTTCTACAAAAATGCTATAAATAACAATATCTTTAAATTTAGGGCTGAGCACCTTGACTTTTTCAACATCGATTTTTTTTTGGGACAACCTAATATAAACTCTTATGTGTGACTTTTATATTCTTTTTAATAATATAGATACACTCTTATATGTGTCTTTTAAATTCTTTTTACTTTTCGTTCACTCATGTATAGGTCTCTGAATTATTTGGAGGTATGGAAGTTTGTGGTGTTGCTATAATCGTATCTAAAGAAGGTAAAGAATTCATAATTAGTGCATCCGATTCCACATTCCCTTTGATGGGTGACACTCAAGAAGAAGATCGTCGACAAATTGCGGATCTGGTTGTAGGGCGCATGCAGGTAAGGTGTTTCAATATGTAAAATAATATATTATAAAAACTTAAACAAAATCATTCTCTTAGAATGTATGCCGGCCATCAATCATGACCAAAGCTTCGTCACGTACATCAATTTCATCGCGTGGCGGAAGTCCTAGTGAAGAAACCCCTCCGGTGCCCATCGGTACACGCCCAGTTCCAGTTGGTGGAGGTCCACCTCCAATTCCTGAGCGTACTACTCCTGGAGTTGGATCGATTGGTCGTCATGGAAGTTTCAGTAGTCAATCTGGAGATCAATTAGAGCAACCAATAGAGAAAGCTCCGGTGCTGAATAATGTCGGGCGTCGGGATTCTCAAGGTAACAAACTACTATAACGCTTATATACATTTATACAGCAATATTATGCGGAAAAGTCCACTTGACTTGTTTGTCCGTTCCTTAAAATCGCTTAAGTTGTGGTTTCTCGGAAAGTTTAAGACCCGTTTTTCTTGTCTAGCCCTTAGGGTGACACCAAATATATTAAATACCAATATAGTTCACTTTCGTGAAATTATGAAGACAAATTGAAAATGACAGAAGCGTTAGTCACCTTTTCGACCGCTAGGTGCGCCACTTCTGATTTTGTTCTACACGACATGCGAAATAGAGCAACTTTTGACAATAATGTTACCCTAATGGGTACACTGAAAAAAATTCACATTTTATTGTGAAGTGGACTCGGCCGAATATTTTATAATAATAAAGTTCGCCTATGCATAAGGCAATCCATGGGTGGTGTTCCACGGTTTGTACGTTTGTCGACCTCCGACAATATTTTGAGTTGTAAAATGGCGACTGCCGAAAATGACCAAATACCACCTAATATGGGTTTTTTTTAACTAGAATGACGCTCAGAGGCCAGAAATTGTCTCGAAATGCCAGTTTGAAATCCAAGATGGCGACTTCCGGTTTTTGAAAAATCAGACAAAATTTTGAATTGTAAGATGGCGACTTCCAGTGATTGGAAAAAAGAGGAAAATGACCAAATACCACCAATATGGATGTTTCTTTAACTAGAATGACGCTCAGAGGCCAGAAATTGTCTCTGAATACCATTTTGAAATCCAAGATGGCGACTTCCGGTTTCTGAGAAACAGCGAGATATGACCAAATACCATCCAATATGGGTATTTCCGAAATCGTGATGATGCACTGAAACCACAAATCGACCTCAGACAACAATTTGAGTAGTAAAATGGCGACTTTTGGTGACTGGAAAACTGCCGAAAATGACCCAAAAACAACCAAATATGGGTGTTTCTTTAACCAGAATGATGCTCAGAGGCCAGAAATTGTCTCCAAATGCCATTTTGAAATCCAATATGGCGACTTCCGGTTCCTAAACAACAGTGGCAAAAGACCAAATAACACTCATTATGGGTATTTCCGGAATTGTTATGATGCATTGAAGCTACGAATCGACCTCAGATAACATTATGAATTGTAAAATGACGACTTCCGGTAAATGGGAAACTGCTGAAAATAACCAAATAACACCCAATATGGGTATTTCTTCAACCGGCCGATTTCCATCCAATATGAGATGTTTCGATACCAGAATGATACACAGGAGCTAGAATCGACCACAGACAACATTTTGAATTCTAAGATGGTGACTTCCGGTTTCTGTAGAACAGCCGAAAATGACTAAATAACACCTATCATTGGTGTTTCTTAAACCAGAATGACGCTCAGGGGCCAGAAATTGTCTCCAAAAAAAAATAACCTAAAGGGACCAAATACCACCCAATATGAGTGTTTCTTTAACCAGAATGATGCATGGAGCTATAAATTGACCTCAGACACCATTTTGAATTGTAAGATGGCAACCTCTGGGAAACAGCCGAATACTACTGCATATGAATATTTCCGTAATCGAAATAATGTATAGAAGCCAAGCATTGACCCTGGACACCATAATGAATTCGAAGATGACCACTTGCAGTTTCTGGAAAACAACGAAAATAACTGAATACCACCTAACATGAGTGTTTTCGTAATAGAGGTGATGTACTAAAGGCAAAAGTCGAGGATGTTGTCATTCCGATAAAACTAATAATTTCAAACGATATAAACAAATCGCAAGAAATCAATGAATTTGGAATGTTGAAAATTATTGAATTAAACACAAAAATAGGCGGGACGAAGTTTGCCGGGTCAGCTAGTAAATACATAAATATGCTGGTTAAAGCAAAGCTGCAAGTGATGAATATGAAGATTAGAACTCGAGAGCAAAAAATTCGGAGGGATAAAAAAAACAAAAAATACTTTCAAAACGAAGAAAACTAAACATTAAATAATAGTTTTTGCATAACAGTTGTTATCACTAATTATGTTTGTTTTGTTGAATATCTTTTATATATAATATAATAAAGCTTTTAAACCAATTACAACATGATATGTATCCATACTTAAATTGTTAAATTGATAGAACATTCAAGTGTTATCTAAGCTAAAAGTTGCACAACAACCATATACGACTATTGACAACCATTGTGCGGTTTCTCCTTTTATCTTTTTCACGAGGTAATTGAAATATTCATTTAATTGTACACATCGTGGCCTGATTATTGAGCTTGAGCTTGACGGCCGCACATTTCGTAGTTGCTTCCCGTGATGGATCTGAGCTAGTGAAGTTACACAGGGAACCACGTATATAGCAACTTGGGATTAGTTTACCATTTACACGTCGTGGCCTGATTATTTGAATATTTCTTCTTCGTGCCTCGATAAGCTACATTTATTATTTTCAATATTCAACTCCCGGAACGGCGTTAGTTTTACATACAAAAAATATACGCACGAAATCTGCAACATATTTTTTTCTGTGAAAGTATGAAATTGAGTCAACTAAATCTAAAATTGAGTAAATTCAGTTTCGTGTGTGAGAATGTCACACGCTCACAGAAATTCAACAACAATGCACAGTGATACAGTAAGGCAATGTAGGCGGACACGAGTTTTTCGATGCGATTTTGTGGTTTTAGAGTAAAATTTTTTTTTTCTTATATTTAGTCTATTTTTTATGTGCAAATGAAAATTAGGGTGGTCCTGAAATCGCCTGAATGAAAAAACTAACTTTTTATTTGCATAAATAAATGTATACATTCATCGGCACAGTTGTAGATCAACTAATTTTAAGCAACTTTCGGTATCTCTTTACAATATTTATACAATATTTGTTCTATCAAATGATACCAAAAAATATTATTTATGTTTGCCCTAAACGGAGACATCAATATATCAAAAGGGCCTATTTTTAAAATAGAAATAGTGAAAACTCTTCTCTTCAAAATTGGCGTATTTTTGATTAAAGTTACCGAAGAAAACTTTGTTTTTAAATTTGAATTGAAAAAATAGAGCGAAAAGACTGTTTTTGGAAACCAAATTTCATGTCTACAAAAAAGTTTTTTTACAAAGTTACTTAGAATTAGTTGGTCTACAAGTTTGCCAAAGAATGTTTTATTTCGTTGATTTTAGGACCACCCTAATTTTCATTCGCACATGAATAGAGGACTATTTATAAGAAACAACTTTTTACAAAAACTATGGCTTTAAACCGCAAACCAAAACCGCAACGAAAAGCCTATGTCCGCCTAAATTGCCTTACTGTACCACTGTGCAATGAGTTTAGTTACCTTTTTCACCACAAGAGGGGGTGTTGCCTGTCTGTCTTCACTGGAATATATGGGAAATTCGAGAGTGAACTATATTGTTATTTTAAGATATTTGGTGACACTTTCTGAAATTGAGTGGTCCAAAAAATCGACTTCTCCAAAGTTTTCAATTTCCAAAAATTTGTTATTCTATACCATTTTAAAATATTTTCAAAATAACTCGCTCATGTTGAGTATTCCCATAATAATGCATATGTAAAATGAGTACATGTGTAGGATAGGTACAATGATACACCGTGCCACAGTGCTGAGTCGAGAAAATTTCCAACTCGAAAAGATTCTCGACTCGATCGGCAATCTAACCCGATACCACAACCGTGTGGGAGAGCTAGCCGACCGACATCGCTAACCACAGAACCACGAGGACCACATTTTTTGAATTTACATACAAAACTCAATTGAATGATTGAAAAAACATTCATAAAGGATGAATAAAATTATAGTTTTGAAGCTATTTTTAAAAAATATGCTTAGTATCATTTATTTTGGAGCAATGGGCAAGTGATACTTCAGGAAGTAAAGGGTTTTTATGGACGTATATATGGCCTAAACGCAGTTATTACTGCTATTTAGCAGATTTAGTTGGTAGGTCATTGAAATACAGTCGCATTATTGTGGTGTTGCGTTACGAAAATACACTAAGTTCGCTTTTTACGCGGCTTTTTTACGCGGATTCCGGAATGTACGCGGTTTTTTACGCGGATTCCAGAATTTACGCGGTTTGTTTTACGCGGATTCCGGAATTTACGTGGTTTTTTTCTACGCGGATTCCGATTTTTCTTTACAAAGAATTCACGCGTTTTTTTTTACGCGGATTCCGGAATTTACGCGGTTTCTTTTTACGTCGCAGGTATCCCCCGTGTAAAAACGACGAAATTGTTTATTTTTTGTATGGACTGCGTCCAGTAGTTTTCCTGATCTTTTGTGGTATTGTCCGAATGTTTTTGCTGTTCACACATTTTTGTTTTTTACCCTTTTGAAATGTTACTTATTGAAAACTAACCTGCTCCGTGTTATAGTGCGTTTTTGTCTTCTCCTTCAGACTTAGTTCCTTATGGACCTTATCATATCCTATTGCAAGCTATCACTCTAACAGCGTATGACGTGCTATAGTCTATGATATTATCGAAGTTTTAGACCAGTGGTTATTGAGTGTGGTGGGAAGTTTTGTGTGGAAGAGCCTTAGAATAAACCTATACCTCAAGTCGTTTTATCAACGAATGGCTTTGTTCTACTAAGATTCGAACCTTTCACCACTTGTTGTCAAAGCGGACTCTTTGCGGCTACGAAGCTCGTCGTGTAAATGTTACATACTGCAGAAGAGCAGTATTCAGGATTTTTTTAGTACTCGTTGATATCTTTCTTAGCGGAGAGCTGCGTAGCCGCAAGGTTATAGAGTCCGCTTTGTCGAGCGGATGATCGTGGGTTCGAATCTTAGTAGAACCAGGCCATCCCATCCGATGTCGAAAAGGACTTAAGAATGGATTTATTCTCAGGCTCCCCACCAGTTACCCTTTCTTTACGCTGAACTCTACAATCCCTTTGCGTGACTTCCTCTTAACAAAAAATAAGTCCCTCTTATCAATAAAACTGGCCAGAAGGACACATGACGAAACTTCTCGAGGGAATTATAATTGGTGATATTTGGCAAGAGGAACGAGGAGTATCGGTATAGTAGAACAGTAAGCGTGTAAGGAAGAGTATCACATTACACACAAGCACTGATAAACAATAATAATAAGCATGCCACTTCTCAATAGCGGTATTGCTATTAACAGAAGTGTGGGATACAGCAGACACCCGGGCATATCTCACGATAGATCTACGATTCTGGTCGCAGTGAGGAAGTCCATACAGGAAAAAAAAATATCTTTCTTAGCATATGTTGGTATGTGAAATTGGTGCATTCTACTTAAAGTTACAATAGGGTCAAAGCACATCTGTTCAACTGAAGAACCAAAAACGAGGCAAAATCTCTTTATTTTAAGTATCGACATCTAGCGGTGGAGAGCATGCATTTTACACTCGAAATTTCATTACGCTTATATTCCATTCATTCAACAAAAGGACTGTATGAGCTCTCGCCGCTTTTTCATCGAGAGAATCCTTTGTTCTCCCCGGTACTGGTATAGCGAGGGTGCCTTTTCATGATAAACGTACAGTACCACCCGCATACGTGCAACGGTTTTTATGTAGATATATTTTTAATGAACTTCATTGTTGCCCAAGTTGAAAACTGAATATCTTGACTAACGACAATCAATTTTTACATTGTACCTAATGAAGTAAGCAGTGCTTGTACAGCGCGTCTGATATGCATTTCTAGCAATGTTAGGTATAAAAAACGGTACGAGAAATAAATATTGTCGTTGATCGAGAAATTCGGTTTCCAAGTCCAACGAAAATATTCAACTAACAGGTTAAAATAGTTTTAGCAGTCGTGAGGTGTACGATCCAAGAAAATTTGTTAGACAATGTTTGTATGGTTGAAAGATTTTTAGTTTAATTTGTTTCATTGACGTTGATTGTGAATTGTTACTGAATTTCCACTTTAAAGATCTCTTGAATGCGATCCTGTCTTAACTTGATTTTGATAGATTCAACTATTCAAGATCACCTTTTTGCCTGGTCATTGAAGCAAAAAAAAAAGTTTTTTGGTACATGTTCAAACTATTGGAGCGAACTGTTTGAACGATGCACTGTAAAATCAATGTAGGATGGAACAGCAAAAAATGAATGCGAAAGCTTGGGCACTGATTTGCTGCAGAGTTTTGTTCGAAGTTGCATATCTGTTCTGTGGTCAAAGGTATGGTGTCGCCTTACCAAAATTTTATGTGTTTTTATAAAGTACCGAAAACGAGTTTTTGAGCTTTTGTCAGTGTATATTGATAATTAAACATGGAATCATAATGTATAATAATTGCAACAAATTATATCCACCTAGAAGTGAGAAGTTTGCTTTTCAGTGGAACTAGATCATTACATATTATTGCCAATAAAACCCTATAGGGAATTGCTAGAACGGTTTCAAATAACATTAAAAATGTAAAAAATGTCTTTTGTGCTTGAAAATTGCACTAAATTATGAAAACGCGATTGTATTTTTATTGAAAAGGTAGTGTGAAACAGTGTTTTTGACTATTTTAACCTCAAATAAACGCTGTTTCTTAAAGGTTTAGTTTTTAGTTTTTCTTTATTTTTGGCAAAAATACTGCTTTTTCTCTCATGTATTTTACGAAAAATACATCAATTACATATTCAATAGATTTGGCTTAACCCTTTATAAGGCAGTGGCAACTATATTGCCAGCAACAACTTTAATTTTTTTCTGCTTCATAATTACTAGCTATGATCAGTGATCAAGAATAAACAATAAAATTTAATGACATTTTTTTAGCCTCGGTCCGTTAAAGGGTTAAAGTTACATTGTTCTAGTCCACCACGTCGTGACGTTCAAATCGCGCTTTTCAATGTTTTTTCGCAAGTGACATGCTTTGAATATTATTTTGTTACACGGTTCTGAACCATTGATTCGTGGGTGTATTGCAAAGAGGTTATCATTGCCCAGTATAGCAACTATTCGCTTCCCGATCAGAAGAGCATAACTAAAAAATTACAAAATTCTATCAACAGGAGATGAAAATAACATATTTTGATACAATTTCGTATTTTTCCATATGTTATCCATAACAACATTAAATCTAAATGATTTTTTTTTTGTGGAATTAGACTACTGCGTCCATTATTTAGAACTATTGTAGTATATCCCCCTTACTATACGTGCTATATAGGATACCTAGTCACCCCACTATTGATCGAGTGATGACCGGTTGCCTCGGCACGCTCCCAGTCAGGTATAATGTGCTTAATAAAGCCAATTACCTTCCGAGGATTAGCAGACCAAATTTCACTAGGTTGTAAGCAACCCTTGTTGAGAAATTTGATTCTGCTCATGTATAATGCACCACAGCTGCATAGCAGATGTTCCGAGGTTTCACTTTCTATGCTACAACAGCGACAAGTATCGTCTTTAACCCGACCAATGTTCTTTAGATGATACTTACTCGGACAGTGCCCTGTTATTAGTCCTGTGTAGGTACAGAGCGCCCACTTATTAAGCTCTAACAGTTTTTTTGTAATTTTTGCGTTTGGCGTTATTACCCTTTTTGACTGGTGACATCCTCCGACAGCCATCCAGTTGGAAGTCACCCGTTGTTCTTTCCAGTTTTTAAGTTCCATTTTTACTGTACAGTTTGAAGGGAGATCGAAGCAAGCTGTGATCAAGAACGGACGTGAAAATGTTTCTCGTCGGAATTTTTCATCGTTTTTTCAAGTTTTTATAAGTTATATATTTTCTATCTGGAAAAGGAATGTGTCTACGTTTATTGAATGAAGGCCGCTGTTGTTTCGGTGTGAATTCCGAGTGTTTGATTTGAATCGCGATGAAGTGTTCCGAGGGTTGTCGAGTACGGTTGGGGATAGTGCAATAATGTCGACGTATTTTATTTAGCCTTCCCGTCGCGTAATCGTTATATTTTAAGTGCAAAGGGTGGAGTAAAAGGTAATACGAAATGTGGCGGTTTCGTATTATCGGTGAGAGTGACGTCAATGTTGAAATCCGTGAAAGATTCGTGCAATTTTGTGGCTAATTTGTGAGAGCTGCATTTCTTTTTCGGTGGCGGAGCACGTTTCCCGCTAGCCCTTGCCTTGTCATAAGTGTGTGTGAGTAAGTGCAAGGTGAACAAGGAATAGCGAGAGAAGTGCGAGTACAGGATGACCGTTGCTCTTGCGTGCGGCACTTTCTCGCACTAGCATGATGGTTCAGAGAGGACGCGGGAATTAAAGGATAAGTATTAGTGTTAGTGACGTTTTGCCTGTGTTTTTTGTTTGATTTGCATGGCAAAAGGAAAGCAATGTTTTTTTTGGTTTTTTTTTTCTCTGCTTTCATTTTGAGCAGTTTTATGCCCTTGTTTTATGATTTTTCTAGCTTTTAAGTAAATACTGAAACACATAGACAATTTTTAATTTAATTAGGGTAGGGAACGGCTTAAGCAGTAGCGCCCATTTCAATCAGTCGAAGAAAACAGGCCTCAAACTCCTGCATTTTGTTCAATATTGACAATTTCAATGATGGAAACAAAATCTTTGATTGTCTAGCTGTCTTACGAATATAAGAAATACCGTTAATCACAATGAAATCTGTGAACAATTGTAAATGAAACAAATCGACCTATATTGCAGCCATTCAGGAGCCACTTCGGGTGCTGAAAAAAAACGCCTGCAAAACAGATGGAAACTGCTTAAAATAGTTTCGGGGTAATTGGAATAGTGTCCCTCGATTGGTAACTTTGATTAATGATTGTTAAAGTTTGCTAACTTAGTTTTACAATCTGAAAACAAGTTCTGACAGAGAAAACGATAGCGAACATATTGATATACTACTGTTTGAGTTTCACCCAACACATTTCGTCTGAATACACAGGAGGTTCCTAAAGCTGCTTAGAATATGTTCTCTACCCTAAGTAGAAATCTTGTCGGTCAGCATGGCAAATAAATTTTGATTGCGATTGTGCATACAAACTCAACGACAGGGTCAATAAACAAACTACTCGCTACAATTGAAACCGGTTCAGCGCAGTCTAATGCTGATTCTGCTCTTCGTGAAATTCTCGACGAGGTAAAATTTGTCTCTGGAGCTATTACCAGTCTCCAAATTAATCAAACTAGCGCATCACAACAACACAAGTCACTGCATGAAGAATTAAATCAAACTTTGGCAGCTAACAATAAAGCTACGAAGCCCATAACGGACCATTCTTCGCCAGGATGGCGATTTTTGGGCAATAAATGGCGCTGGATGCCAGACTGGTCGGATTATGATGCTAGACAACGGACTCGTAGGCTCCAAGAAAAGGCTGCCGAAAAATCTAGACGAAACAGGAAACGCAGGAGGCGACAATATATTGAATCGAAAAACTTCAACAACAATCGAAACCATACCACCAACAGCAACAGTAACAAGACAACGAATAGTAACTATATCAACAACAACCACAAGTTCACACACACTTACCAAAACGACCAGATCCGTGTCAATGGATCGGATAAACAATTACTGGCAACCGCCAAAGTTAAATTTGCCAGACCACCATCAACTATTGACCACCCTATAGCAGGCCTCGCAGTTCCAAATTTCATCAACTTCCGGAAGGATGAAACCATAAACCCTTACCGTTCAGACAACCAGAACCAACATAATATTGAATCGCCACCAAATGAGAACACTACTTCGAAAGCAACATTAGAATCGCACCCAACATCGTGGTCGCTCGATCCCATGCGGCCTCCTGTTGTCAACCTAACACAACAATCAGCTGTTGGAGACGGGCGTTTTCTGAAGGCGCGTTTACGAGATCCAAAAATTATGCACCTTGTACGTCTTTACCTTGCGTACATGCATGACAAAGACCCAACGGTTTGCTACGACGGTATGACGAAAACCAGCATACAAATTACTTTGGCATCAGAGGGACTACCAGTAGCTGCGGAGGAGCTCAGGAAATTTTTCTTCGAGGTACATGAAGAATTCGGCGTACCGAAACAAGCGGCTTCCGAAGACCTTAATTCTTATAGTAGACACTTGAACAACCAGAGGATTCAATCCCTACAACGCGCAAGGGAAAGTGCCGACAAATTTTATAGACCGATTTTTCGGAAATAATGACTCCTTTCGATGAGAAAGAGAGTAATTCAAGACGTGGCTCTGAAGAGTTTGTAATTTATTGCCAGAATTTTAACAGAATGAGTAGTTCAAAAAAAATTGATATTCTTAGTAAAAAGATTAGTGGTTGTATGTATTCAATCATTATAGGAACGGAAACAAGTTGGTCTGAAAGTATAAAGAGTGAGGAGGTTTTTTGGAAACAGTTATCAAGTATTCAGAAGCGATCGTGATCTTTTGTTAACTGATAAAAAATCTGGTGGCGGTGTACTAGTAGCCGTCAAGACAAAGTTCGATGCAGAGTTGGTCCCAACGATGAAGTATAAAGAATTTGACGATTTTTTTTTTTTTTTTTTATTCTCGCTTATTTTCCGTCGGTCTATTTCCGCCACTGTTGTGGCCAATTACCGACGCCCAGGGAGGCGACTCCACACCCAGGTCCCTAACTCACGACCCGTTTATTAACGGACCGGCGCCAACGGCTTTACTTCCTCATGCGATGGAAGGCGTGATCCCAGAGATTTTTCGCCTCAGAAAATCTCCCGGTGTCGGCTAGGATTGAATATCTAGACCAGTTGGGTTGGTTGTGAGTGGATCACGCCACCTCACAACCATCGACACCTATGTCGGCGGTGGGATTCGAACCCAGGCATCGAGCGTGGTTGGCGGAGACGTTACCAACCACACTAGGCCCCCGCTCAAGAATTTGACGATGTTTGGGTCAAAACTGTATTAAACGGTCAATGCCACATTTTTGCATCAGTATACTTCCCTCCACAATTTGCAAAAAAACAATATTATGAATTATTTTTAGAAACCGCCAACTCAGTAATTTGTAACTCTGACCCGGAAATTAAAATTCATATATACGGCGATTTCAATCAAAAAGATGCAGACTTCATCAAGGACTGCGATAACGAATCACTGTTGCTTCCTATAGTAGGAGATAACGAGGCACTACAGCAAATTTTCGACACGACCAGTCAGTTAGGATTATATCAAGTAAACGCAATACGAAATGAACTGAACTGTTTTTTAGATCTCTTGTTCACAAACTGCACTGAAGATTTTAGCGTAGATAAAGCCGTTGATCCTCTATGGAAAAATGAGAAATTTCATACAGCCATTGAGTATTCATTGAACATAGATAGCACTAGATCACGTCCCAATGATAGTGAATTTGAGTATGTGTATGACTTTAAAAAAGCTAATATAACAGAAATCGACCGTAAACTCAGTGTAGTCGACTGGCAATCACTTTTGCGAGGCAAAGAGGATATTGAAAAAGCCGCGAATACGTTTCTCTCTCTATTATACGAAATTATAAATGATACAGTTCCTAGGACGAAAAAACGCACTAACTTTTGTTTCAAAGATCCCGTATGGTACACGCAACAGATCAAAAACTTGAAAAACAAAAAACAGAAAGCCCATAAAATGTACAAACACCATAAATGTGAGACCAATCTGGAACGATACAAGAACATATGCAGCGAACTAGATGCAGAAATCTCATTAGCTTATGAGAATTATAACTCTAGGGTAGAAAGTAATATCAAATCTGATCCAAAGCAGTTTTACCGTTTTGCAAAGGAAAAAATGAAAACTAATAATTTTCCATCACGCATGCATTTTGAAGGTAACGAAAGTACCGAGTCTCAGCTTATTTGCAACCAATTTGCGAAATTTTTCCAGACCGTTTACAAAAACCCGGATGAAAATAGAGATTTTAACTATTTCACGCATTTACCTGAATGTACCAATAGTGTATCAGTTCAAAATATAACTGTTCAAGAAATATTAACATCATTAGAATCCCTAGATGCAACTAAGGGTGCTGGGCCAGATGGAATTCCACCATCTATGCTTAAAACATTTGCTTCTTCTTTTGTAAAACCCCTGTTTTGGCTTTTCAATCTTTCAATCAAAACAGGTGAATTTCCTTCCATGTGGAAAAAATCATTTCTCATCCCGATCTTTAAGTCAGGTAAACGCTCTGATATAAAAAATTATCGCGGCATAGCAATCATCTCTTGTATTCCGAAACTATTTGAATCAATCGTTAATAAACGAATTTTCGAACAGGTGAAAAATAGTATTACAATCAACCAACATGGTTTTTTCAAAGGAAGGTCCACAGCTACTAATCTATTAGAATTCGTTAATTTCACACTCGCTGCAATGGATAGAGGTAACTACGTTGAAACATTATATACCGATTATAGTAAAGCTTTCGATAGAGTCGATATAACATTACTGATTTTCAAACTAAAACGCATTGGACTAGATAACCAACTCGTGAAATGGATTGAATCTTATTTGACGAACAGAACACAATTTGTCCGTTTCAAAGGCCATCTCTCTGATCCAGTGAAGGTAACATCTGGAGTTCCGCAAGGATCACATTTAGGACCCTTACTATTCATTTTGTTCGTTAATGATGTAACCCTTTTACTTAACCAGATCAAAATTTTAATCTATGCCGACGATATGAAATTGTATATGGAGATTAAAAACCAGTCTGACCTCGAATTGTTTCAGTTGCAGATCAATACCTTCTATACTTGGTGTCTGAAAAGCTTACTTGATATAAATATTAAGAAATGTAATGTCATATCATATACAAGAAAACTTTCAATGCAAACTATGAACTATTACATAGGCCAACAACTTGTAGAGAGATGTACCAAAATGAGAGACTTAGGAGTGATCCTCGATTCGAAACTCACTTTCGTGAATCATTATAACACAATAATCAATAAAGCCAACAGTATGCTTGGTTTTATTAAACGTTTCAGTTATCATTTCAAGGACCCATACACAATAAAAACTCTTTTTGTGAGCTATGTTCGATCAATATTAGAGTACTGCAGTATAGTTTGGTCCCCATATCAAGAAGTTCATATCAATCGTATTGAATCAGTTCAAAAACAATTTCTGGTTTTTGCATTAAGAAAACTCAATTGGGCATCATATCCTCTCCCTTCTTACGAATCTCGCTGCATGCTTATTAATATCGAAACTCTGAAGAAACGACGAGAAACAACCATGATTACCTTTGTAAACGATATGATCTCACAACGTGTTAATTCACCAAATCTGCTGGAAACTCTTAACTTTTATGCTCCTTCTGGTCCTTTAAGAACGCGCAATATTTTTACTAACAATAATTACCGGTCACTGTACGCCAAACATGGACCAATTAACAGCATCATGAACGCATACAACAAACACTGCGAGATTATAGACGTTACCATGTCCCGGAACGCATTGAAAAGCGCATTACGTGCTAGAACTCGATAGCTTAAGATTAACGTATACATTAGAATTGTAGTCTACATTGATTGACGAAATAAATTAAATTAAAGCTTGAAATTTGCATTTTTTAAATTTTCTAGCTATGAATGCATGAAACTTTGCCAGTTTTTCATACTCAGTAGGTATCTTCGCTTCATTATTCAAGAAGTAAGTGGTAATCAACGCGAAATACCGTGTCTCCGCGTATGCGTCGGTAAGAGGGAATAGAGCGGTCGCGCTGAACTTTCCGGGGTAAACGTGTTTTCGGCCCAGGTGAGCTTTGCTCTACTATGTATTTTCGGTGTGTTGTGACTGCCGAGGTGTACCAAACCATTTATTCGCAGACTGTCCACCCGTAGGTTCTATTTCAGCACGCAGTGATTCGGAGTAGGTTCCGTTCGTTCGATAAATATCGTAAATAATTAATCGCGACAAAACATCGTAATTAATCGCCACCAAATATCGCAATTATTTGCAATTAATATCAGGATTATACGCGACTCGTCTGTCAACGCACACAGCCTTCTTTTTCTTTCTTTTTTCGTTCGTTTCAAACGGCGATGGCCAAGCAAATTGGCCGTTTTTGAAGTTCTCTTGCTGACCGCTTGCAGTATGTGTTGAGGGCCTATATATTTACTTTTTTCTTGTTTTCGGTTAATGCATATCTGGTTGCTTCGTAACATTGTGTAGTCAGCTGAGATAAATCAATGAGAGATACGTTTCGGTAGTTGCATAATGACTTCATAAACAGATTTTCGAATACTTGAGTCTGTCTTGATTTGATTAGGTCCGGTATCCTTGCGTGCGCATTATTTTTGCCGTGTTACATCATCAACCGGAATGAGTTCGGATCGCGTTATGATTTCCGTAAAAGATATAATGAACTCGTACACGCGATATTTGGTATTATGAACCCGGTATTAGAACTCAGCGCATCGTTTACCAAAACGAAATCTGCTGCAAACCTTACCCTTTTCTCCAACATCCCAGTGATTTCTCGTGGAAGTGCAGAGGTGTTCTCGGCTTCCAATAAGGCGAGTATCACGTCAACATATTCCTATACACACTCCTTCTTTGACCTGCATTCGGATGCGGCCGGCGCTGGTATTGCCTAATATAAAGATTAAGGTCACCAGTTTTTACACATTGAGGATGAATGTTAATCCCAAGCATCATCTATTGGTTCTCTGTGTAATTACAGCTGATCTGGCAATAACGGAGTAGCAACCGCGGGCGGTCAATCATGCTCATGCTCATGCTCCATTTTTATTATACAGTTTGAAATGCCACAAAAGGGTTCTGGACCAATGAATTGGGAGGTGGAACCTTGTTTGGCCAGTTCGTCTGCTTTTTCATTGCCTTCAATTCCGCAGTGCCCTGGAACCCAGTACAGATTGACAGAGTTCGTACGACACAGGCTCCGCAGAGAGAGAACACACTCCCAGACAATTTTTGACGTGCATTTGGAGGCACATAAGGACTTTAGCGCCGCTTGACTATCAGAGAAAATGCAAATATTCGCATGTTTGTAATTTCTCCTTAAGCAAACGTTAGCACATTCAATTATAGCGTAAATCTCTGCTTGGAATACTGTTGGCCATTCACCCATAGCCACCGATATCTGAACTCCAGGACCAAAGATTCCCGCACCCGTTTTTGAACCGATTTTTGAGCCGTCCGTGAAGAATACCGTTGACCCCTGACGAACCATATGAGCCCCGCACTCCCAATCGGAACGTGATGTTTCATGCACCTTGTAGGGAATATCGCAGTTAATCATAGGTTTCATCCAGTCTCCGTTCATACTCATCACTGGCCCTCTTTTGAAGTGTTGCAATATACTCAGATGGCCAAGAAGGTCACCTGGTAAGCAGTGATGGAAACGAAACGAATATGATGCAATCGTCGTTTATTCATCATATGTGCACTTCAGGAAGTGTACAGGCCGGGACTAAACTCGAATCCTCTCAACCCATAATGAAATGATGATAGGGTGCATAGGTTTCTGGGAGAAAACAAACACATGACTAGACTACATCAGCTCTGAGAAGCGATTCGATCGTTGCGTTTGTCTTTCCATAGGCCGGTAGTTACGGGAAGAAAGGATAGCAACAGGAGAAATTCATTTCGCCTGAACAGCAGCAGAGGTGTGGTGCGGTGAGAGGGAATGTGTGGGGGAAGGAACTACTTCGGCAGCGGTTGAGTTTAAGCGAGAGTAGGAGAGCATACACTGTCATTTTCTTTCTTTTTCTGACAAAAAATCATATTCATGAGTCAAAAGAATAAGGATATAACAAGTTCTGATCGCTCTCTGTAACAGAGACGAATAACTTCATATACCGAGTTGTGCACATTGAGAACCACGTATTGTGGTGTACACTAATGAATAGACATATGTCGTAAAGAGGAAAGCAAAAAGAGTGCACCAGCACCGATACTTTGTTTTTCGCATACTGACGACGATGTAAACGCATCCTAAGCTTGTTTTATATGTATTCATTAATCGCTAGAGGTGATTTTTTTCCTTCGCTGCTGGTAAGACATTTTTCAGACGTTTGAGCCGGAGAGCACTCCTTTCCGCTTCTAGTTGCACAAATTCATGCAATGGCAGCAGGTGAAGGATTGCGTCCAACGCTTTCGATGGGGTGCTGCGCATTGCTCCCGTTATAGCAATACACGCAAGTCTCTGCAGCTTCGCTAGCTTTGCTCTCATTATTGCCTGTTTTGTTTTGGGCCACCAGACTAAGGAAGCGTATGTTATTTTGAGTTATAATATAATTATATGAGTTATAATAACAAATCCTGGAGGTGTTCTGAAACAAGTCTCACAAATTTTTCGTCTCTATCAAAAGCTGTGGTTTCTAATAATGATTGTTATTATGTTCTGTATGCTATTCAATTTTGTTAGAAAGCAGATGTGTTGGTAACAAAGTTTGATATGGGTTTGATACTAGTTAAATTATTTTTTGTTATAATTGCTTTTATTTCAACACCTAACGGGATCAAATTAAAAACACAATCTGAAATGTTTTTCGCATAATAAACTTACAACTGTTTTTTCTGTTCGGGTTACAGTTTTAATTGTTTACGAATGTAGCTACTCTAAATACCGACTTTGATACAACAAATACCTGCATTTTTCGCTAAAAGATTTAAAATCGGTCTAAGGACTGGAAATTTACACTTTTTTTTTTTGAAAATGTGAAAAAGTCGATTTTTTGCGCTAACCTAGAACAGCAAGGGTATGTCGGTGGTCAAACAACAAACAATAGGGGTCAATTTATTCTAGACAGAGACCAATGCGTGAAATTTTGAGTAAGATTGCCGCAGAAAAGTCCTTGTATTTCAAACGAGACGAGTTGCTCGCTGAGGTTTCTGTAAAAGGCCCCAATATTTCATGAAGATATAGCTATTTTTGTTATACTACACTCAAAACAGAAAACACGCACATGCGTCGTTTTCTGATAGTGTGTAACTATCTTCTTGCTGTAACGCATGCATGACTCAAACGAAGTTTTTAGTAACATCAGAAATACTGAAAGTGCAAATTTCACAGACTAATTTTTCGAGTCTGTTTTTTTTTTCAGTTTGCCGTTGTATAAGTATCTATCTGAGTATCTGAGTTTTGAGTTCGACCATGATGAAGAGTGTTCGAAATTGTAACCGAAGCCTTAAATCACGAGAAGCGCAAGTTTAATAATCGAAGTACGCTAGCATGATTACTGCTTAAAGCTTATGAAATTTATTATTTTACGTAAAAACAAACCAAAATATTTTGTAAATCGACAATGAATACAAAAACTGTTTGCGATGAATATTCTTTCGAGCAACGCAATACCTTTCAGTTCTGACAATACTCATCGCAAAAAAATGCTTTTTTTCTCCTTGTTTCAAATTGACAGTCAATGACAGCTCGTTCTGGTTCATTTTGACACTCACACAGCTTCGTATCCGTTTCTCCCTCCCAGCGAAAAACAAAGTATCGGTGCTGGTGCACTCTCTTTTAGTGAATTTCTTTATTCCACTGTGTGCGGGCAAAACTGCCGAGGAATAATGAAACGTCATCGCCATTGAAGACGCAAGTAAGAAAGAGATGCCAGATAATTGTTCACGAACTTAGCACGTGCGGTGGTGGGTTTAAGCTGACAAATTTTACAGTGCGCTTCGGGCAGCACGGCAGGTCAAAACTGGGTCAAAATCGAGCGAATAAAGAAGGCTTTTGACAGCAGTTAGTGCGCTTCCAGGTCAAAACGAGGTGAGCTGATGGAATATAGAAATTCGCTATTTGATTTTCTCTTTATAAAGAGGATAAACACATTATAAAGGACATATTACGAATTATTTCGTTATTTTCTACCACGAATCGAAATCGTAATATAAACATCAAGCTTTTCGTAAATATAATCATTTCTGAAATTAGACAGGAACTACGAATTGCTTCGTATTTTCAAATATTGTTCGTGCATTTTACGATTGTTAGAAAAACAAATTTAAAAAGAAATCGTGGTTGGAACATAACGCTTTTTTTTTCTTACATAAACTGAGTTATTTGTAAACGAAATAATTGTACGTTGGAAAAATCTACTAATCTTTATAGAACAACTTTTTCGTATATCTACTTTCTCAATTATGTTCTCATCACATAAATTAAGCAATACCCAAACGAAATATTTGTCCGTTGGAAAAGTTGAGTCACATAAATAGTACGAATTTTTCTCAAAAGTATTTTTTGAATTATGTAAAATGTACCTGAATATTTAAAATCAATACAAAATATTTGTATGCAAGCAAAGTCGACTCATGTTTATTGTACAACTTATTCGTTCTAGTGCTTTTTTCAATCATGCTTGCTGCACACAAATTATGTAAAATCAAAACAAAATATTCGTCTTTTGAAAATGTTGTCCTATGCTCATAGTACTATTTCTTTGTAGCACTTGATTTTTGAACAACCTTTGATTCACGTGAACTTAGTAATATTTAAATAAATTGAGGAAACTGTCATGTTCATAGAACATCTTTTTCTTCGAAGTGTTAGTGAAATCACGTTGGTTAACTTGATTCGTGAGTCCATTTAGTTTTGGTAAATGGGATATTCATTGTTCAATTAATTTGGTAGGATCAATAACTTGCAGCTTCTCGAATTAATAGAAACTTTAACTATTTATAACGTTTTGATTTCGGAAAAGGCACTGACCTTTTCAAAAATTAAAAATAATTATATTAGGGGCCATCCACATACCACGTGGACAGATTTTTAACGATTTTGACCTCCCCCCTCCCTCTCCGTGGACAACTGCCCATATAAATTCTAAAAAATTAACCCCCCCCCCCCCAAAGCTGTCCACGTGGTATGTGGATGGCCCCCTAATGTGGTATTCTTCGTTGGGTTGCATATCTAGAACTTGCTTCGCTTTTGCTAGTTTCGGTTTCTCTTTAACACGGGTGCGACCTGACTTCCTGCATAGACTATTTTTCCAATTTCTGTATTTGCTGTATAGTTTTCCCAGAGGAGGTCCGTTCTTTCTATTGATAAATAAAAGCCTGATAAAAAGCCTGAAAATCAATTTTTGAGATTGATTTTTATGAGATGAGATAGATGTGTATGAGCTATGCATATAAAAAAATAAACTGTTGTTTTGAAAATGGCTTAGTTTGAAAAGTAGTTCGAGGATAAATCAAAAATTAATTTCTGGAATATTCTTGTCAATCATACCTCTGTTTCTCCAGGAAACATCGATGCTATTTGCTTTGCAAGTAATGCACAGTTTTTTACCGTCAACTCATAACGATATTGAATGCCAAATTGTAAAATGGAGTCGCATAAAATTTTACGGCGGTTGTTATCCATACCTTCATCCTTATTGTAGGCTTCGATAAGACTGAGACCATATTGGTTCGACTTCAGGATGTTGTTTAAATCTAGCAATTTAGGTTCATTATCGACGACCGTCTCTTTTGGTTCTGGGATTTCCATTGATGGGGCATCAATGACTTGCTGATTTTCTGAAGTAATCCATTTAGACCAATGATGGAAGAATTCGATTCTCGCACCAATCGAAACTGTTGTGTTGTTGAAGAGCGTTAAGGCCATTTCTCTAGGTAATTGTCTCAAAACTCCGATGTAGAGCTGTTGTTCTGTGCGGAAAAAATTGAGTGTTGAACGCTTCTAGAAAGTAATCCCAAATACGTACCACAGAAGTAATCGCAAAGGTCGCCTATATTCCAGCTTCTCAAAAGTTCATATAAATCATTAAAATCTTTGTTGCTTCCAATATGGAAGTCAGAGAGATGATTACTGGTCATTGTTTTTGAGATATGAGGTGTGTGATGTGACGAGATGTCCTAAAATGAACAAAATATTATTAGCTCATATTTACTATTTCAGCTAACTACACTTAAGTCACTTTTTGCGAAAAAAATACATATTATATGTTAAGAGCTACAGAGATATCGAAATTCTCGCAAAAAAAACGTGCAGAAAGTACGCAAAAAGTGACTTCGGTATGAACACGGTTTGTTACCGTTAGAAAATTATTCATGTCCATTATTGATAAGGCCAACTTCCGATTCAAGTATTGCATCTTCTTCCAACTCGTTCATCATGTATCGGGTGTGCGTCTAAAAGTCGCTGAGACTCAATAGTATTGCTTTGGTCTGATCATGGACAGTCCTCGTGCTGTTTTGTGCAGATTGACAGGCAGTCCAGCAAGCTTATGATAAGCTTGCTGGACTGCCTGTCAATCTGCACAAAACAGCACGAGGACTGTCCATGATCAGACCAAGCAATACTATTTAGAATGCAAAACGGTATTTGATTTGCTTCTTCTGGGTCAGCTATTGAATACGCCATAAAATGTTTGTGGAATCCATATGGGTCATTCCATACAAAGTGTACATGCCACTTGGACACGACCATCACGGATTTGGCTCGAAGCTAGGGGAATTATTCATCTAGATTCACTATGAAAAAATCTCAATTTTGGTGTCGATTGGAATACCCCCCGCTCTGTGGGACTCCCCTCTTTGTGACAAAATCAGGCAATTTTTGCTTAAAATTCCGTTTTTCTTTTTTTTACAATTCATAGATGTAGGACGTCCGCAAAATACTGATAGATGATTTTTAAAGAAAATAAACCAAGGAATCCAAAAAATATATAATTTTTGACTGGAAGTGTTGCCAGATAGATTATTTTTGTATTTGAAAACTAAATTTACATTTATCGGCAAATGCAGCCATTTTTATTTTAAATTTGATAATTTCATCGTAAAAAAAACTTTAAAAAAAACAAGTCACTTTTTACGAAAAAGATACATATTATATGTTAAAAGCTACAGAGATATCGAAATTCTCGCGAAAAAAAACGTGCAGAAAGTACGCAAAAAGTGACTTCGGTATGAACACGGTTTGTTACCGTTAGAAAATTATTCAATGTCCATTATTGATAAGGCCAACTTCCGATTCAAGTATTGCATCTTCTTCCAACTCGTTCATCATGTAACGGGTGTGCGTCTAAAAATCGCTGAGACTCAATAGTATTGCTTTGGTCTGATCATGGACAGTCCTCGTGCTGTTTTGTGCAGATTGACAGGCAGTCCAGCAAGCTTATCAATATTTAGAATGCAAAACGGTATTTGATTTGCTTCTTCTCAGTCAGCTATTGAATATGCCATAAAATGTTTGTGGGATCCATATGGGTCATTCCATACAAAGTGTACATGCCACTTGGACACGACCATCACGGATTTGGCTCGAAGCTAGGGGAATTATTCATCTAGGTTCACTATGAAAAAATCTCAATTTTGGTGTCGATTGGAATACCCCCCGCTCTGTGGGACTCCCCTCTTTGTGACAAAATCAGGCAATTTTTGCTCAAAATTCCGTTTTTCTTTTTCTTACAATTCATAGATGTAGGACGTCCGCAAAATACTGATAGATGATTTTTAAAGAAAATAAACCAAGGAATCCAAAATATATATAATTTTTGACTGGAAGTGTTGCCACATAGATTATTTTTGTATTGGCAAACTTTAGTTGATACTTTTTCGCCATAGATACGCAGATATTTTTTCTGCTTGTGATATTGTGTGCATACGATTTAAATTCTTTATGTTTTGCTTCAAATCGGAAAGACCAGAAAAATCTAGGAGGACCTGATTGCAGTATAACAGTGGAATGGTGCACCATAAAATGATGCTTCGGTTTTGAAAAATCATTTAATAGTCTTACGTAGTCTTGATGATTTTGTTCTATCAAGGATTGCAAATGTACCGCTAATTCCTTATCGATCTCAAGCGATAGGAGCATCTCGATTATTTCAATAAAATCTAGCAAGAATTTCCATACATCTTTGTCTGTTGGTACAAGATCTCCAACCATTAGCGTAAACAAATAAAGCTAATCATCTCACGAGCTGTCATTTTTAAATAAAATTTAGATAAATGTGCAGAAGTTATTTCTGGCGAAATATAATCTATTTCAATAGCACCGTAATTAAACATTTGTTTACGAATATTCAGTTGTTCCAAAGAAAGTATTTTTTGTCGATAAGGTGAGTTATTATATGACACATATTGTAATGACACGCTCTCTCGAAAATATCATGCATATCAATAGAGAAATTAGTTGTAACATGAAATGATCTGATCCGCTTAAAAACTGAATCCTCCTTTATTCCTGTTAACCCTACATCGTTAATTGAAATATCTTCGGAGTAATTGAAAGGATTTCGTAACATTGTGGAATTTTCTGTATACAAAGTTCGTGAATTTGTTTTGGAAACCTTGCAAAATCGACAAAAATAACTGTGATTGAATGAAGAAGTAAAACCAAGAACAGTATTCAAACCCAAATTATCTCCAACAAAAAGAGCCAATAGGAAATAAATCCGTTTTGGACCATCTGAGGTTTCAAATAAAATTCCATTTGTTTCGAGGTCGTCTATTTTTGCGACTAGCGCAGACAGACATTTTTGGTTGCCAAACTCTTTGTAGTCTCGTCCATTAATTAGAGCGGCTAGGAATATTTCAGAGTTTTTTTATCACAGGGAATGAATAATAGATGAACAATATTGGATTGGGGTGAGATCCTAATGGATTGTTAATTTCAGACTCATCAATGTATTAAAAATATGGAAGAACTATTTTCCCATCAGCTTGATACTTGTGACTTTTATTTTGCCACAGTATTCCATGAACAAAATGAGAATTCGATTGCTTCGTGGCTGCCAATAGATCAATTTCTTTTAATGTGGTCAAAAGAAGGTTATCTTTTTCAAAAAAATTTCGAAACTGAAATGACAATGGCAGTAGAACTCCAGTGATATCAATTTCATCATTAAGCATTTCGCCGCTCCTGTGTTTTTCTGCAATTTCTTTAATTGAAAATTCCTTCAACTTTCAAATATAATCATTTTTTGTGAGCCAGGATAATAATTGATGCTCAATTTCACATAAACGAAAAGGATTAAAAATTTTCTGGAGCATAGAAGTTAACCTTAGTCTCTGCTCTAAATCAAATGAGATATTACTATTTAAACAATTGTCCTCGAAAAAATCATTCACATAGTCAACAATCGGTTGAATAATCTGTTGTAAAACATTTTTTTGAATTTCAACTACATCTTTTCTTACGTAACTGTTCTTACTGTGGAGTTTGAGAGCAAACAGAATTCCTCTCTGCTCAATTGTCAAGTTTTTTTTTGTCCTTCGCAACTTCATTCAAAGTCATACATTCAGATACTTTTGGAGTCGTAATTTGTTCATTCATGTTGTGTCCTCCATATGACTGAAACAAGGATGTGTCAACTGATGAATCTGTATATGCAGAGGTAGAAACTGAGAATGGTTCCACTGCATCCGATATATTAAAAGTGCCAAGCTGCAATGTTGTGTTTGAAACAACAGTGCGTTCAATTTCAAAATGTTGTTTAACGTGACGACTAAAAATCACAAGAAGGTTGTATGCAAAGCCACGACCGCAAGGTTGAAGTAGAATACTTTTACAAGAAAGATAACCTGGCTGCTTGCGTGTCAGTCATTTTTTCTAGTAAATAAACGTTAACCGTTCATTGGCAGTATTGTAATTTCTTTTTGTCTGATACTTTGAATGAAGTTCATTGGATATTTTTAAATTTTGTGCAAATGAGAAGTTGAAGTGCTGCCGAATTGTAATATGCACATTAAATACGACATCATTAAACGGGAACGGAACAAAGCTACGGTTATGCAGAACGCGAATGCCGGCGTGATGCGATTCACCTTACCGTGGTGAAATGTACAGCTCTTTTTAAGGCGAAGTAGAGCTATACATTTCAACAGATTTCGTCTTGCCGAATCGCATCGCGCCGTTATTTGCGTTCTGCATGACCGCAGCCAAACACTAAGCGACGCAAACACGTAATAATAGTCGGAGTACTCTTCAAATAATCATTTGTGTTTTTCAAATTTCAGTTGTTCAATTTAATATCCGATGAAATGTTTGTTTATTATCTGATGAAGCTCTTAAATAGGCCAAATGATGCATTCCCAATTTACTAGGTCCATAACTCTGCCGACCGTGCTTGGGAAAGCGCGGTATAACGACCAATCAGAGGTCGAATTTTGTGTTTTGACAAGGCTTAAGAGTTTTCAATAGTACAATAGTTCGAATGATAAAATTGCAATTTCATGCATTTGGTAGGAATTTTAGAATATTTTTTAATCGATTGCTGCAAAAACGAAGGAAATCCAGCGAAAACAAACCGATTTATTAGCATTTAAAATTTTTCTCACTTTTTTCGGTTTTAGATTTTCATTTTACATCCCTATGCAGCCGAACTTCCTGAGAGAAGTATTCTAATTCAAAATTAAATCTTCATTAATTCATTTGCTGTCCTTATAAGGACAATTGTTCAATTTATCATTGATAGTGAGGACTAAGGCGCACGGTCAACACAATGAGAAAGGTGTTTTCACATTGAAAACTAGACACGGCTTTACTGGAGGAAGTGTTGGCAAATGCATCTACCGCTAATACCACCGCTATCATACGAAAGCGCGTCGTTTCATGTGGGGAATATCAACAACGAAAAATGACGCGCGTCTAAGCATAACCCGAACTGTTTCGCCGTGCTGCTCCCATTTACCTTTACATCGGCCTCAGGGAAGTACCGGCTGCATCTGCATCTACCGCTGAGGCTGTCACTTTACTGCTATTGGTACCAAAAGCTATTAACTCTTCAAATAAGTGTGTTATTTGTTCTCAAAAGAACAATTGTTCAATTCAAAATCGGATTTACGCAATCGCATCTCTGTAATATTACCGACAATAATATTCTTCTGAACAAACTGATATAGCTTTCCCATTAGGCCTCTGCTATAATAGACGCGAAAAGCGACGCGAACCGATTCGCTCAGCTGTAGGTTAATGTACAGCCATCAGTAGAGCTGTACATCAACCTACGGCCGAGCGAATCGGTTCGCGCCGCTTTTCGCGTCTACTATGGCAGAGGCCTTAGAGAAAGTTGCTGGCTGATGTATTCACTTCATGCAAGCCTGCTGCTGATGCTTCCCGCTACCACACTGAAACAGCATTTTAGTGAAGGGAGTGTCGTTGCATCAGCTGACCCTGCTACTATCTATGCTGATATACCCGCTGCAACAGCTACGCTATGCATATCCATGCCACAGTTGTGGCCGCTATACGCTGGCCCAACTGCTGAGCAACTGCAACGCTATCCGTAGCCATGCCACAGTTGTGGCCGCCATTGGTATCCGCTGTACCTGCATCTGCTGGCCCTGCTGCTATTGATGGTGAGATCCGCTGAAACTGCTACGCTTATTCGCAGCCATGCCACAGTTGTGGCCGCTATCCGCTATCGATGGTACCCACTGCTCGCTCCCGCTGCTGCTAAGGGAGGACTGCTGTCGTCGCTGTTTAGAACTACTATGAGCGGCTTCAACTAAAACAGGCTCTTATATAGGGATGAAAATAGGAATGAATTATTTTACGTACGTGGTGGAATGATATAACTTGAAAAATATGTGTGACTTCATTCTAGTTCAGAGCGATCATTTGATAAGCTCCACCTCTTTTTTCAGTTTCTAAAGTTTTTCCTCAGTTTCGTAGCACGGATGCACAAAAATGATTTCTTGTCGAACCGGACCGATAGCACTCTCATTGAAGCAACAAAATAACATGTTTTGTGTCGTGTTGTGCAGCTTGGTTGAAGAAAATGTTCCCGTCCCCGTGTCGCATGTAAGCAGATTATTGCGTTCAGTAGACAGTAGATAGTGTATCCAGCGAATAAACACCGATGGTGCTCTCACACACCCAACGGTTTTAACCCGTATCTTATTGCGGTTTGTAACATCAAGCGATCTCGTTTGCTCGCTGTTGCGTGTTGCATCATGTTGCAACTTGGCAGCTGGGAGACGACGAAATTCTGTTCATGCTGATTGATTGAATCGACTTCATATTAGCTCTGCATAGTCGAACTAACTGCTTTTGTGAATGCGTACTAACAGGGCAGTTTATTATTCAATGTCGGTTATGCTGATCGCAGCCTTTGCGCTGCCCCTACAGTGGGGGGTTTACTAAATGAAGTGAAAATTAGACAACTACAACAGAATTTGATTGCATCCCGCACAGAATGTCTGCTTGTGTTGATGCCAGAAAATTATTAACCTTCAATTATTTTTTTATTTGCCTTGAAAAAAGCATGTTGCGGTTCAAAATCGGTTGCTAATTACAACCTTTGAGCTGCCCTAACATTGGGGGAACTAAGGTACACGGACAACATGCACTGTGGAAGCTATTTCACATTCAGTAAATTAGACGAGTGCGACAAATTTAAATTGTTAGGATGCAACACAGAATGCTTGCTTGCGTTGACAAAAATTATTAACTTTCAATGACTTGTTTATTTGCCTTCAAAAAGGCATTTTGATTTCCAAAATTGGATTTCCTGATGGCAATCTTCATGCTGCCCCAACACGGGGGGAATAATGGCTGTCTGGCGACACACGCTGAGAAAAGCCGCGCTGCTCCTGAGACGTGGTGACCAACCACAGGGCTAGTGCTGCTGCTAAAGAAGGACGACTTGTCGCTGTCTAGAACTATTATGAGCGGCTCCGGCTGAAACAGGCTCTTATATAGGGATGAAAATAGGAATGAATTATTTTTCGTAGGTGGTGGAATGACATAACTTGAAAAATATGTGTGACTTCATTCTGGTTCAGAGCGATCATTTGATAAGCTCCACCTTTTTTTCAGTTTCTAAAGTTTTTCCTCAGTTTCGTAGCACGGATGCACAAAAATGATTTCTTGTCGAACCGGACCGATAGCACTCCCATTGAAGCAACAAAATAACATGTTTTGTGTCGTGTTGCGCAGCTTCGTTGAAGAAAATGTTCCCGTCCCCGTGTCGCATGTAAGCAGATTATTGCGTTCAGTAGACAGTAGATAGTGTATCCAGTGAATAAACACCGATGGTGCTCTCACACACGCAACGGTTTTAACCCGTATTTTATTGCGGTTTGTAACATCAAGCGATTTCGTTTGCTCGCTGTTGCGTGTTGCATCATGTGACAACTTGGCAGCTGGGAGGCGACGAAATTCTGTTCACGCTGATTGATTGAATCGTCTTCATATTAGCTCTGCATAGTCGAACTAACTGCTTTTGTGAATGCGTTCTAACAGGGCAGTTTATTATTCAATGTCGGTTATGCTGATCGCAGCCTTTGCGCTGCCCCTACAGTGGGGGGGTTTACTAAATGAAGTGAAAATTAGACAACTACAACAGAATTTGATTGCATCCCGCACAGAATGTCTGCTTGTGTTGATGCCAGAAAACTATTAACCTTCAATTTTTTTTATTTGCCTTCAAAAAAGCATTTTGCTGTTCAAAATCGGTTGCTAATTACAACCTTTGAGCTGCCCTAACATTGGGGGAATTAAGATACACGGACAACATGCACTGTGGAAGCTATTTCACATTCAGTAAATTAGACGGGTGCGACAAATTTAAATTGCTAGGATGCAACACAGAATGTTTGCTTGCGTTGACAAAAATTATTAACTTTCAATGACTTATTTATTTGCCTTCAAAAAGGCATTATGATTTCCAAAATTGGATTTCCTGATGGCAATCTTCATGTTGCCCTGACAGTGGGGGAATAATGGCAGTCTGGCGACACACGTTTAGAAAAACCGCACTGCTCCTGAGACGTGGTGACCAACCACAGGGCTAGTGCTGCTGCTAAGGAAGGACGACTGCTGTTGTCGCTGTCTAGAACTATTATAAGCGGCTCCGGCTGAAACAGGCTCTTATATAGGCCAAATAGCATGTTTTCAATTGCAAGATATATGATCCTGTCGATCGTGCTTGGGAAGCAATCATATAACGACCAATCAGAGGTCGAATTTTTCGTTCTGACAAGGCTTGACTATTTTCAATAGTACAATAGTGTGAATAATAAAATTACAATCATCTTATTTCGGGAAGAATCTTAGAAGATTTTCCAATCTATTGCTGCAAGACCGAAGGAAATGCATCGAATACTAACCGATTTATTAGCATTTGAAATTGGACATATTTTTCACTTTTTTCGGTTTTAGATTTTCATTTCACATCCCTATGTAGCCGAACTTCCTGAGAGAAGTATTCTACTTCAAAAAACTCAAATTTAAAAATGTTGTATTACAATCACCCTCATAAGTGCAAATATATGTTTTTTGGACTTTTCTACACATTTTTGAAGTACGTTTTCTTACCGTTTGGAAATTATCGAGTTTTAAGCACGTAGTCCGTTTAATTAAAGTTACTTCAAAATTTTAAAGCGAAACCTTCGAAATTTTAAAGTGAAACCACAACGAGTTCCATACTAACGATGGGTTGAAAAGTTTTGTTCAAAATGTGGTTTAATTGAAAAATAGAAAATTGTTTGGTTTGTATATGTTGTAATGCGCCAAGCATTATTTCTTTGGTAAATATTCCAGCGTTTGTTTAATATTTCAGCATTGATGGGGAAGATTACTTATTTATGTGATTTTCTAAATACTCAATTGCAAATTTTTACAAAATAATTCAAACCAATACTTCCGTACCCCACCAGTCAGATAACTGACCTCAGCTAACCAATATCATTGTGGTAGTACTCTTCGGCAGGGGAACTATGCCATTAGTGCGAAGTACTTTTAGTCCACAGATATTGGCGCTCAAACGTGGGTGACAGTCACCTGAGTGAATTTACAGCAAGTTCAAATTATAGTCACATTGCAAACAAATGTTGATTATCTAACGTACATGAGAAAATCAAAAATAAATAAATGTTCAATAAAATAACACCTGCAACAGCTGTAAGTAGAGCTGTTCATTAACCTACGGCAAGAATCTCGTCCGATCGCTTGCGTTGGCGTTCAGCATGTTTCAGGTCTAATGCGATGAAAAACGAATTACTGTAATGAAATTACAAAACAACTCACCCGAAATATTCCACTCAGTACTCACACACCAGCACGGAATTGGCAATCAAAACTGCTTCACGACGAACGACTAGAATTTCAGCTGAAATGGGAAATATGTGTCGTTAGCAACGGCCGTCATTTTATCTTTCACTCGAAAAAATGATTCTTCGCTTCAAAGCGGCTCTCAAGACAATGTTTGTGTAAAACTTACCTTACCGTAAATAGCAAACACTGAACTAACGAGAAGGAACATTCAGAAAAATGACACCAATTGCACTGCCTGCCGCAATAATTTTCAACAAATTTTCAATTAACTTCTTCGTTGACAACCAACGCAACTAAAATCAGAACTAGCAATGGGCGATATTGTATCGGTATCGGAAATATCGATACTTTTGAGACGATATTTCGATTTTTTGGATCGATACACAACCATCCGATACTCGACCGTATCGATACTGAAAACCGCGATATTTGTATCGATATACTTTTATGCATACGGACCAGCTAGCTGACATCGCGCCATGTTACAAGGGCTAACATCTCAATGTGTACACGAGATCACCGCCACTTTTCATACGCTATGTTATGCTGTCTGTCAGTGTCAGTGGAGCCCACACATCGTAGAACCGCTGCGATGTTGGCTGCGATAAAGCAAAGCAAATCGGATAGAGATGCCAGCTAGTTGATACGAGCTGGAACCACTGAAAAGCTGCCACTGTCAGTATAAATATCGCACAAGTCTATTTGCACTAGCAAAACTTAAGCAAAAACATCATATCAAGAAGACTGGCATCTCTGGATCGATCCCATACAAATGACAAGCGTCAAATTAAACAGCGCACTCCATCTATCAAAGGTGGAAGTTTGCATCGCTGCGAAAATAGAGTGGGCGTATGTGGTAGTCCAACATGTGGGTTCAGCTTGCATTCGCATCGCCACCACACACACACTAGCATGGGCAGTTCCACTTTTACTCGAAAGACTGCGCTGCCAAAACTGTCGCTCAATCTCAGGCAGAGTTCCCAGTCTTCTTGATATGATGTTTTTGACTTAAGCCTGTATAACACTCTTTGACCAAGCGTCTATGATATGGCACTTTTTGACAGATAAAAATTTGGTCGAAGATAATTATTTGTCACTCTCCAATTTTAACATGAGGCAAACAACAACCATGATGTCAAATAAATTTGACCATTATGTCAGAAGGTCAAAAATTTGACCATTAGACAAAGAGTGTACTACAGGCTTTAGATGGAGAAATAGATAGAGAGAATGTTGTGAGCCAAACGAACTGTCAAAATCTGAGCCAAACGCAGCATAGGGCCAAATTCGAAATTTGTTTTACTTAAGCCACACATTTAAAGCCAAAAAGGAGTGCTCAATAATAACGTGTTCTCAAATACTTTCAAAAATAGGCATAACTCTACGTTGCATTATTAAGCCACAAAACTTATATTGTTTCTCTGACAATTGATTAAAATATTGTTTGTTTACATTTATACTCAGCTTCATTTGTTTTTATTTCAATTAATTCTACTTCTCTATTTCTGCGTTGAAATGCATCCACAAACCCCTCAAACGAAATTCAACGTTATCAGAAATGATGTTTGGCTTCGATTTAGTTGGGCCATAACCCAACGAGCGTGAGCCCAACTAAACATAGCCCAACGAGCGAAACCTGACTGTATTTTAAAAACAAATATAAGTTTTCTGGTTACACTGTTCAGATCGAATATTTGCAAGCGGAAACTAACTCATGCTTTCCGTCGACACAAGTTAGAGTACAAGTGAAAAACAAAAATTGCAAAATTATTTATTAGTTAGAAAAATTCAGCGGTAGACTTCACTATCTTATTTTCGCTGACATATCTAACTTTTTTATGTCATCAATTTCCTCTTAAATTAATATGGAAGTGTGTCAATAATTTATACAAATAAGACGGGAGCTTCACAGCCCATTGGGCCAGTGAATACAAATCTTGAAGATATAAGTTGTTTAATTCATTTGTTTGCCAAACCTCAGAATTTCTGCATTGCCTGTATGTATTTGTTTGTGAAGTCTTTTGATTCATGCTGCTCTAGAGAATGCGGATAGATACCAGAAAAACAACAAAAAGTCGGCACATCAAATTTTCATTGCTGGAAACCACCAAAATTTTGCTGATTTTTGATGTGCTGTGCTTCCAGCAATCTGTTCAGCAAAATGAAATTTGCTAATTATTCAGTAGTGCTCAATTGCATAAACAACTTGCTGGTTGTCAGCTATGACAATTTGCTGTTCGTTCAGCAAAGCATAAATCAATTTGCTGGTTACCCGTTTATTCAATGTTTCCGTCAGGCACCAGATTCCATCCGCCAATCGGATCATAGGCAAATTACTGTTGAACTAGAGATGTATGATTATCATTTCAACTTTTAAGTTCATCTTGCCCAACTTAGCTATGGTCCCATATTCGCTATCAGGAGCTTAGCGATGATCCCGTACCAGCTGCACAGCGATTTGGCGTGTTTTACTAATGACGGCTTGACGTAAATTTTTTGACATATCAATTCTTTTGCTGGATCCCTGCAAACATTCATTTACTGTTTTCTGTTCAGCAAATAGTTTTGCTGTATTTTCGCGAATCACTGAATCGATTACTGGTTTTTAGTAAATTCAGGGTGGCCACTCAATATCAATTTTCAATTTCCCGGTTTTTCCCGGTTTTCCCGATGATATTTAGTGAAATTTCCCGGTGTTTTATTTTTAAAACATATGAGAAAAAATCAATTTTCACATGCTTATTTGTGCCTTGCAAAAATAGTGTTACAAAACTATGAAAAACATTCCTCCTTCATCGTGTTTAGCTGTTTGTCGACTTTAGCAAGTACCTTCATGGTGATCTGCTGCACAATTTTCGCCCTCTTTATCTCCAAATCATTGACAATCTTTGCCTTCTCGCGCTTTTTTGCTTCCTTCTGCATCTTTCTCTGTCAACCTTCTCTCGAGCTTGTAGTGCTTCTGTATCAGGATGCCAATGAAATGCGTGGGATAAATTCAAGAGTTGGGGCATAGAGTTTTTGTCTTCTAGAAAAATGTCCTCAGGCAAAACTTCAAGCGGACTTTGGGAAGAAGAGCCTCAGAGTGACCATTGAAAAAAATGCGCATGAACTGTCAAGATGCATTTTACAAAATCACGATCTGTTATTTCAAAACAATTTTTTTTTTCGAAAAACTTCGATCCTGGGATTTTAAAATTTTCGAGCTGGGGTCAATGTATTGTATAAGAAATTTTCTCATGGTCCGTAAAATGAATTCAACTGACACTCTGAATAAACAATTTGAAAAAAAAAAAAATTTAGCTACTGTTTGTTTTTGATATAGAAAAAAAAACTGAGAAATCTTTAACAAATAGCTCTTCAAGGTGGCGTCTTTCCCCAACAAAATCAAGTAGTCAAAAGGTCCAACACAGAATAAAAAAATTTTTTTGGCTGCTTTTTGCTGCTTGTGGTTAAAATCATACCAAAAATCGGGAAGTACAAACCGGCTAGCTCCGTTCCGGTCCGGTTCGAAATAAAATCGAGACTCGAAGTTTCCGGTCCTATTTGGCTTTTGACCGGATTCTCCCCGATGCGATGTCGAACACTATTCACAAGAAGTTTCAATACGCCTCCCGCGACGCTGATAACTTTTTGACTTCTTTAAAATCTGACAATATATGTTACGGAACAGTGAATTTATCCACCTGATCAAGCCTGAGTTTATTTGACGCAGATCTTGCTGCGAAGCCGCTGTCGACTTCAACTGAAACCAACAACCAGCTTTCCCCTAGCCGGCAGAATCATGCCAGTTAGGTAAACATGAAAAAAAAAACAGGGTCTCATGTTGACATTTCCTCAGAAACTGTTGAACGAATAAAGCGGCAGACATGAAGAAGGATGATTTTCCCGGCGTGAAGCCTAATTTCCCGGTTTTCCCGTATTTTTTTCCCGGTGATTTGAAATTCCCGGCTTTTTCCCGCTTTTCCCGTTTTTCCCGGTAGAGTGGCCACCCTGAGTAAATGTATCTATCAAACATTCAAAAAATGATCTCAACTATAGTATCGATACTTTTTGACCGATATTTTGAGTATCTCGATACTCTTGGTTCTTCGGGTATCGATACTGAGGTATCGATACTCTCCGTCGTATCGCCCAATGCTAATCAGAACACCTTACACACCAAATTTTCATTGCGGGAAACCAGCAAAATTTTGCTGATTTTTGGTGTGCTGTGTTTCCAGCAATCTGTTCAGCAAAATTAAATTTGCTGATTATTCAGTAATGCTCAATTGCATAAAAGTGACAGATCGTTTGCTGCATGTTCAGTAAAACAAAGCAAAGCATAAATCAATTTACTGGTTAACCAGTTAGTTCAAGGAAACCATGTTTCCCTCAGGCACCAGCTTCCATTCGCCCATCGGATCATAGCCAAATTACTGTTGAACTAGAGATGTATGATTATCATTACAACCTTTAAGTTCATCTAGCCCAACAGTGACTTAGCTATGGTATCATATCCGCTATCAGGAGCTTAGAGGTGATCCCGTACCAGCCGCACAGCGATTTGGCGCGTTTTACTAATGTCAGCTTGACGTAAAATATTTTGACATATCAATTCTTTCGTTGGATTCCAGCAAACATTCATTTACTGTTTCCTGTTCAGCAAATAGATTTGCTGTATTTTTGCGAATCACTGAATCGATTACCGGTATTCAGTAAATATATCAATGAAATACTGGTTTACAGCAAAAATAAAATTACTGAACGAAATTCAGTAAATTGTAGAACTGAATTACAGTAAACTTTTGAAAAAAATGCTGTGATTCAGTAAACAAGTGATTTGCTGATACACTTTCAGCAATTTACTTTGCTGAACCATAAAGAGAATTTTTGGTGTGTATGAAGCGTTCCTTGTTGGTTGTCTTCGTTGGCTATTACCGTTTCGTGTTGAAGAAATTGGATCCTCCACGAACACTATGACAACTGTTGTCGATATTTCTCGGCGAAGCAGTGTTTCCGACTGCTTTGAAATAAATTTGATTAACTAAAAAACAGTTGGAGTGGTTTGTTGGAAAAGTTTGGATCGCAAGCTATGGTATCGTACCGTCATGTTCTTCAAACTATTCCAAACAACAATCTCATTTTTCTCAACAAGTCTGTAATATATTATGTTTTTGCAAATACTATATATTGTTAGAACCATACCGTTGAAACATCTCTAGTATGGGCGCACGGTTTATTAATTCTGCTTTGTGCCTTGCTAGGCAATAAGGTATATTACAAAGTAGTGGCAGATACGATTTCAATATGCGATCAGAGGTGGCGAGTAAAAAGTTGTGACGTCACAACAATCGTTACGTTCGGCATTCAGTGCGGTATTCGACAAATTGTTCTTTTTTCGAGTTTTTAACGTTCTACGGTTACCAAAAAACACGATTGCCATCGTGTTCAGTTAAACTTGGTGGTTTTTCGGTTTCGGGAGCCAAAAAGTTAGGCATAAGCATACATGCTTCTCCCAAAAATCCCGATGAAGAGAAACGCTGGCGTTTGTTCTGTCGGGTACCGGATCTTCCCGCAAACTTTCATGTTTGCTCACAACACTTCCGCCCGGAGAATTTTGAACATAGGTTCCAGGCCGATTCCCGGTGCATTTTAGCATCGGAAGATAAAGTATCAATCTGTCCAAAAGTAATTGTTTACGTTTCAGCCGTTCCAACAATTTTTACACTTCCACCGGTGAATCTATCATCACGGAAGGAGCGAGCCAGATCCGCGCTGGTAGCAGAGCTACCACACGAGGCAGAGGCACGATGGAGACACGAGGCAACACGAAGCAAATGCACCAGCTGAAGAATGCGCTCCTTCGGTCGAGCAAGTCAAAGCACCGGCGAAAACGATTTTTCGACTGGGGCCGGCGGGTGGCTTGTTGGATGAAGCGAGTCAACCAATGACTTAGCGCTCTACTTACGACGATATTCATCCACAGATCAATTGTTAAAAAAAAAACTAAAAAACTCAAAAAATTACGATCCATCGTTGATTGTAAGAGGTTGAAAATACGAAATATTCAGGCATAAGCATTTAAAGTTATTTACAAGAGAATACGTTATCGTTTTCGTCAGTTAATTTTAAAAGGTTTCGTAATCTATGGCAATATCTGGGAGACACATGTTGTTTCTAATATTATCATAGTACAAAAATATAATGCATTCCATACGATTTACGATCCATGTTTTAAACATAATTCATAATGTTCCTGCGCCAAACTGTGTACAATTGGTTGTTGTGACGTCACGATCTCAGCACGCGAAAAATGTTGCTATCTAACACTTGTAATCACGCTAATCTGCCGCTCCTTCGTATATATCTTATTGCTTGCTAGGTGCCTAGCAGTTCCGTTGCGCAAAAAGCTAAACAACATACAAAGTATATCTAAATCAGGTACTTTACTCCGTGCAATTGTGTGCGCTAGTAACAAAAATCTGTAATTTTGTTTGGATCGTCTGCCAAATAGTCATTTTATTCGCTAGTATAAAAACACTTATTAGAACAAATATTTTTTCTAGCTAGTTTGCAATATTATAGAGATGTTTGTTTATTATATGCCAGCCGAATCTTTGTCGGGTAAAAAATATTAAAGTATCAAATATGAGCTAAATTCGCCTTCTCTCTTACATTTTTTCGAAAGTGATGAAATGATGATTCCGGTAGCGAAGTTGACGGATCTGTCGCTGTTTTTATCATGGGTTAGATTCAGCAACCAGGAACATGGCACTTTCGCATTCTAGGTAATAAACAAAAAAGTGTGCACAACTGTAAATATGATGGTTACCTGCACTCTACGGCAAAAGCTTAGGAAATCACTGGAGATTGAGCACGTCACAAATAAAAAGCGAAATTTCGCTTCACAAAGTTAATTAACCTTAATCACTGATATCCCATACAAATTTTTACGATTTGGTACCAGCGATGTCACTTTTGAAATTTCGCATGTGCATACACATTAATTTCAATATGGTACAGTTAAGTACCTGGTATAGATATTCTTTGAGCAGGATAGGAATTTATTTACCAAGAGTAAATGCAAACTCAAGCTCACCACCACTCGTCTTTTTCATACTATCAACAAGAGTCCGTTTGTGTATGCAGAGATGCCACATGTTTTTGAAAAATGTCTGCAACTGCTCGAAAAACCGAAAAAATCTGCTTGAAATCTAAAAAAAAAAATTATCCGTGATGGGAAAAAAATTTCGGTCGCGCAGGTAAAAGTCTGCAAAAATCTGCACACATTTTGAGAAAATCTGCACAAATATAAGCAAGCTGTGTGAGTGTCAAAATGAACCAGAATGAGCTGTCACTGACTGTCAATTTGAACCAAGAGAAAAAAAGCGTTTTTTCGTAAAGAGTATTGTTATAACTGAACGCTATCCCTTTTCTTGAAAATATCATCGCAAGCAGTTTTTGTATTCATTGTCGTTTTACAAAATATTTTGGATTATTTTTACGTAAAATGATAAATTTCATAAGCTCTAAGTTATAATCATGTTACCGAACTTCGATTAATAAACTTGCTTTTTTTCTGGATTTAGGGCTTTGGTTACAATTTCGAACACAATTCATCACGGCCGAATGTTGATTCTCGTTTCACAAAATAGTGAGATGTAGAATGGTAAAATTTTTGAAACTGCATGAATCCTTGAAAAACCTGCCTCACAGGTTACGCTCTCGGTGACATTTTCAGGAAGTCTTCTCAAATATATATGAACTCAAAACTCTAAAGCAACTTTTATACAACGGTAAATTGAAAAAACGCAAACTCGAAAACTTTGTGTTTTACAAACAAATTTGCACATTCAGTATTCCTGATGTTACTAAAAACTTCGTTAGAGTCATGCATGCGTTACTGCAAGAAATTTGCTACACGCTATCAAAAAACGACGCATGTCCGTGTTCTCTGTTTTGAGTATAGTATCCGTTTCTCCCTCCCAGGTCATAACATGAGCTAACATGCACCAGGTATTTGGCTAGGGTTACCATATTTTCATGATATGATGACCAACAAATCATCGCTGTGTAATAATTTTTTTACTAAGTTCTACGTAATATTATAAATAATATAAATTACAAAATCGCACATAGGAACATAAGTATTTTATTGCTTAAATGATTTGTGCCTAGATTTCACCTAAAGATTTAATAAAAATGAATGAAAAAGCTATCGTGTTTACTACGCAAATCTCATGTCATCCTGGTATTTGTGACTCAAATATATCTTATAAATGCTCTGGAATAATATAAAAAAATGTGTATTGTACACTTCTCTCTGCTCGTTTTCACGATTTTCACGAATGTGTTTTTTTACTAAAATATGTTTACAGTGAAGGCATGAGATTGAGAAGAGGGAGGAGAATAGGGAGTTGAATGGAGTTGAGGGAGAAGAGAATATAGGAGTTTTGAGGCGGTTTCGTGATCCGAAGTTCCTATTGAAAATGGATAGGCACCACGAGCCAACTAGTATACGAATATTTAATTGCAAATACAATTTGTATGTTTAATCTACATATCGACTTTAAATCGATCATTCGAAAGCGTTTTCGTATTTTCTACAAACCATAAGTCATTGCGGAATTTGCGACTGGAACGAGCTTTACGAAAAATTAAAAAAAAGAATGAAAAATGTGTGCGTTGTTCGAAGTTTTCGATTTTGTTTTTAATATTTTATTTCAGTATACATTTCAAAAAAAAAAATTCTTTCAGTGCTACGAATATTTTACTGTATTGCATTTTTTGTTCTACATATTGACTCTAATGTTTTTACACGAAAACACTTTCGTATTTTCTACAAACCATGAGCCATTGCGACTGAAACAACTTTTACGAAAATTTTGAAATAATATAAAAAAATTGTGCGTTATACGAATTTTTCGAACTTCTATTTTACAAATATATTTTTTCGGTGACACGAATATTTCATTGAATAAACTATTTGGGTTTTTATTTTACATATCGCCTTTAATGTGATTATACGAAAACGCTTTCGTTTTTCTACAAACTAGGCGTCATTGCGGTATTTGCGACTGAAACGAGCTTTACGAAAATTTTGAAATAGTATGAAAAATTTGTGCGTTGTACGAATTTTTCGAATTTTTATTTTACGAATATATTTTTTTAAAAAGAAATAATTTTTTTTTCAGTGCACGATATATTTCTATTCATTAGTGTACACAACAACACGTGGTTCACAATGTGCAAAACTCGGTATATGAAGTTATTCGTCTCTGTTACACAGAGCGATCAGAACTTGTTATATTCTTGAGGGCCATCCACATACCACGTGGACAGCTTTGAAAGGGGGGAGGGGGAGTTTGGGTAATGTCCACGGTCCATACATTTTTTTTAGAATTTATATAGGCAGTTGTCCACGGAGGGGGAGGGGGGGGTCAAAATCGTTAAAAATCTGTCCACGTGGTATGTGGATGGCCTCTTATTCATTTGACTCATGAATATGATTTTTTGTCAGAAAAAGAAAGAAAATGACAGTGTATGCCCTCCTACTCTCGCTTTCACTCAACCGCTGCCGAAGTAGTCCCTTCCCTCACACATTCCCTCTCACCGCACCACACCTCTGTTGCTGTTCAGGCGACATGATATTCTCCTGTTGCTATCCTTTCTTCCCCTAACTACCGACCTATGGAGAGACAAACGCAACGATCAATTCGCTTTTCAGAGCTGATGTAGTCTAGTCATGTGCAGTAGCGTAGCTAGGGGGGTGCGGTTGGTACACCAGGCACCAGGCCCACCATTCAAGGGGCCCCAAAATCTTGCGAACACCGAACCGGTCAACATGCCCATCTGAACTTAACCTCATGTATCTGTGCTCGCCACTCTGCTCTCGTGATCCACACGGACAAGGTATATGTGATACCGATGTTCATATTTACCATGATTCGTGATTCGACTGACGCCGAAGTTGAATGTTTTGCGATCGCAAAAAACATTCGATGCAACAAAACTTGAGCTCTTGCTTGCTAGGTATCACGCACTTGAGCTGGGTGCTTCGGTCGATGATTCGACACGCGAAGAATGAAGAATACCACCACAGAGCGGATATCTCTTCGATGGTGTTTTTCTAAAGTTACATAGAGCGCACGGTGCAGTCCCGAATCATTTTGCTTGCTTTTTGCTTCGTGGCATCTCCGTCTCCTTGTACTCTGCTTATCTTTGCTATGTATACTACACGTCACAGCTAGTGCAGAGGGTGAACGCTGACGACGTATGCGGGTGAGTGGGTGACTATACATTTGCGTTGTTTTTGAAATTAAATGTCATGAATTCAATGAAGCAGCAAAATAATGCTCTGTGTCAAAGTTTCAAGAGAACATTGAACAGTGCAATTTTTTTACAATTTTTACAACAGTTGTAATTACTTGGGTTCGTTTGTTTCGTTTGCAGAAAGCATGCGTTTCGGTAAATATTCCCTGTAATATGAGGTTTAAATTGCTTTATAAAAAAATATTACAAAATAACTAATCAAACTTGGTAAAGTACGCACAGCATCTCAAGCAGAGCTTGATTTTAGCTCTAGCTTCATAATCCACACGCACTCGGGCTAGGTGCTTTGGTCTTCAACTTGGTGCGCAACAAATTAAGAAAAGCATTACACAGCAAATATCTTTTCACGGATCAAAACAAAACGAAAAAAAAAACGCTCAACGTGCCTCCAGGTGACGAACACAAGATTCTCGCACTGCATTCGTAGCTTTTTTAGCTCTTGCACCGAGCTGGTGCTTGCTACGAATGTCACATAAGACGATCCCGATCAGAAGAGCATAACTAAAAAATTACAAAATTCTATCAACGCGAGATACAAATAACATATTTAGATACAATTTTGTATTTTTCCATATAATTTTGATAACAAAATTGAATATGAATGAGTTATAATAACTAAACCTGAAATGAAGTAGTTCTGAAACAAGTCTAACTAATTTTTCGTTACTATCAAAACCTGTTGTTTCTAACAATGTTTGTTATTATATTGTTCTATATACTATCTTATTTTGTTAGAAAGCTGATACATTAGTAACAAATTTCGTTATGTGTTTGATACTAGTAGAATCATTTCAGTTATAATTTCTGTTATTTTAACACCTAACGGGATCAAATTGAAAACACAGTCTGTAAGGTTTTTCCCGTAACAAACTAACAGCTTCTGTTACATTTTTGTTTTTTCTTTCTGATCGGGATAATACGCCAATATAATGTATACCGCACTGATCGTGATGCAGCTAGATCTGGAAAAATGCGAGGTGGTGGTGTCCTTATTGCTGCATCAAACCGATTTGCATCCAGGCGCAATTTGTGTACTCATGACGAACTTGAACAGCTTTGGGTGAATATTAGTTGTCGGGGCAGCAGCATTTGCATTGGCGTCATATATCTTTCTCCCGATTACTCCAATGATTCTGGTACCGTGCAAAAACATATAGACTCCGCACTTGAAATTTCGTGCTCGCTCCAGCCGCATGCAACTCATTTGCTCTTTGGAGACTATAATCAGCCTGGTATTACCTGGACACGTACAAGCTCGGGCTATGCTATTCCAAACATTTCCGAGTCTACGTTTTCTGGAACTGCTTCTGCTCTTCTGGACGGTATGTCGCTGCTGAATATGTTACAGATGTGCACTGTCACTAACGATAGGAATCGAACGTTAGATCTCTTATTCGTCAATGAGGAATCGGCACCGGATTGCACTGTCGTTGAAGCTTGTGAGCCTCTACTAGAAATGGATTCGCATCACCCTCCTCTATTGGTCACTCAAGCATTTCCGGAACCAGTTGATTTTGATGATACGCCCGAAGATAGGGAATTTAATTTTGTCAAAGCAGATTTTATTGCACTAATGGATTCGTTACAAGCAATCAACTGGGAAACGGCACTAAATCATGCTATGGATGTTAATCTTGCTGTAGAAAGACTTTCAACTATTTTATTTCAGCTGTTCAGTCTTCACGTTCCAGCTCCTCGTCCCAGACCGAAACCACCCTGGTCTAATCAGCGGTTGAAAAAACTAAAACGTTTGAGAGCAAAAGCACTTCGCAGATACACACATCAACGGAATCCCTTGACAAAGCGAGACTTCACCCAGGCCAGTAATGACTACAAAGCATATAACCGTATCCTTTATTCACAGCACATCCTACGTGTACAGTCAAACCTCAGAAGAAACCCCAAAGGTTTCTGGGCTTTTGTGAATGACAAACGTAAGGAAAGCGGACTCCCTTCGCAAATGTTTTTGGAAGGAGAAGTTGCAAACACTCGCGATGGCATCTGCAACTTGTTTGCCAAGCACTTCTCTAGTGCATTCAACGCATCCCCTGCTAGCGCCGTACAGGTAGAAAATGCTCTTCAAAACGTTCCAAAATTTATGCAATGTTCGATTTATCGACGATGATATCATGCTTGCAATAAAGAAATTAAAGTCATCTATGATACCTGGTGCAGACGGAATTCCTGCCAGTGTATTTAAAAAATGTGCTACTGCCCTTTGTGCTCCATTAAAATTAATATTTAACCAGTCGCTGGCGCAAGGAGTATTTCCAGTGCGCTGGAAAAAATCAACAATGTTCCCAGTTTTCAAAAAAGGGGATAAACAAAATACAGCTAACTATCGCGGGATAACTTTATTATGCGCTGGGTCCAAACTTTTTGAAGTATTAGTAGGAGGCGTCCTGCTTCGCGAAAGCAAAGCGTACATCTCGGTAGACCGACATGGTTTCTTTCCTGGAAGATCTACAACAACGAATCTGCTACAGTTCTGTTCTCATTGCATCAAACATTTGGAAGATGGTGCGCAGGTAGACTCTATTTACACGGATCTCAAAGCAGCATTCGATCGCGTGGATCACAACATCTTGTTGGCGAAAGTTGAGCGGCTGGGTGCAACATCGAATCTGGTCGGCTGGCTTCAATCTTACTTAGTTGGTCGTACTCTGTCTTAAACTAGGAAACAGCGAGTCATACAGTTTTGTAAATTTGTCGGGCGTGCCTCAAGGAAGGAACCTTGGACCGCTGCTATTTTCCTTGTTCTTCAACGATGTTTGTTTTGTCATTCCGCCAGGATGTAAATTAATCTACGCCGATGATTTGATGATTTTCCTCGTCGTAAGATCTACAGCTGACTGTGAGGAACTACAGCAGTATATTGATGCTTTCTATAACTGGTGCATACGCAATTGCTTGACAGTTAGTATCTCCAAATGCTCTGCGATTTCATTCACCCGTAGAAAAAAACCAATCCTGCGGAGTTACACAATCTCTGGTCAGCCGCTTGAAAGAGTCACTGTAGTTAAGGATCTTGGTGTGCTCTTAGATTCTCAAATGTCCTTTAGAGATCACTACACGACCATAATTGCACAAGCGAATAGGAACCTAGGGTTTATAATTCGAATCGCCAAAGAATTTTCCGACGCATATTGCCTGCGTTCATTATATTTTTCCCTGGTGCGGTCGGCGCTAGAAACATCTGCTGTTGTTTGGTGCCCTAAAGCGGAGATTTGGAAAAATAGAATTGAGTCAGTGCAAAGCCGGTTCATCCGTTATGCACTACGTACTCTACCATGGAGTAACCCAAGTGAGCTTCCTCCATACATTGATCGCTGCCGTTTACTTGATATGGACACTTTAGCAAAAAGGAGAAATATATCGAGAGCTGTTTTTGTGGGGAAACTTTTCGCCGGACAAATTGATGCCCCGGCCATTCTCTCTCAACTCAACATCTATGTGCCTGCGAGAAGCCTGAGATCATGGAACTTTCTACGACTTGACTACCAACGTACTAACTACGGCCAGAACGAACCTATAAGGGCGATGGGTGACGTATTCAATAGATTTTTTGACTATTTTGACTTCAATGTAACCATAGACGTTTTCAAGAATTGGTTAAGACGACTCATGTAGTGCCTAAGATAGTTTAAAAATATTTCATGTTCTTGTTAGATAGTTTGTATTGCTGGAAATCTGTTTGTCAATGTTGCACTTTGTTCTTTTAATTTTAATTTTAATTTTATTAACATATGTTAGACATAAATGAATATCAAAGGAAATCGATGTGAAAATCCGATAGTAATTATTTAATTCTGCGATTCGTTGAAGTTTTTGTATCACACTTGATTTACAAATGGATTTCTAACAGAATCATATGAAAAAGGAGATATTTTGGTACGGGAAATTCATTGGACAAATTTAATAGAGAATATACGTCGACCGCCAAAAGAAAAAAGCAGACTACGCTGAACCAAATCGCTCCAACATAAATGTATAATTATTGCTTGACTTTAGTCCCATAAATGTTGTGCGTTATTTTAGAACTGAGTATCATTCTTTTAGTACGTGTGTATGTCTTTTTTATAAAGATTTAGCAGTTTTCGTGCAATAGATAGATTTGGTTTGATGAACCGCTTGGCTTGCCGAGCTGTCGAGGTGCCATTCCAATTCAGCAGCACCTGCCCTCTTTCCCATTCCTTCAGTGCCATATTGAGAGAACTGTTGGAAACACCACAGAACGGTTCAGGGCCATTAAACTCCATCGCTGACCCGAGTCTGGCTGACTCGTCTGCTTTTTCATTTCCTTCAACACCGCAACGCCCCGGTACCCAGTAGAAATTTACCTTAGGCGGAATCCATAAAGGGGGGGGGGGGTATCCTTGAGCGTTACGATTTGTTACACAGGAGTGGGGGGAAGTAAGTTCAGCGTTACGTAACGATAAATCTCTGGAGAGGCTCTCCAAATACGAGCATTTTTATCAAGGAAATCCTTCTGCAGCGTTTCGTAGATGTTGGCGATACGTTTCGTTACATATGGGGTGGTGGGGGTTCAAAAATCGTATTTTTCGCGTTACGTAATTTAAGGATGTCGCCTTATTGCATTTAGCCAGTGGCTGAAGCATTTTTACGCAATCCCAGACCAATTTGGAGGAACAGCAAACAGATTTTAGAGCGTTCAAAGCCGCTTGCCGTCAGCAAACATGCATAAAACGGGTGTTAAATAAAAAATGAGAATTTTTTCAATCACATATAAAAAAAATTTTTCAGTATTTCAGTATTTTTTATTATTAACATAATGTATTTTCTTCAAAAAAATATCAGTGAATGTTTGAGTAAGGGCCGTGGTCTGCTGTTCGACGCAACTTTGTTGCGATGCTCTCACAAGAACGTTGTGTGCCGTACGTCCATTTTCCGGATACAATTCCGGATTCTTGTAGTCAGTTGCTTCGTATCCTTGGCCCTCCAAGAAATCCTCTATTGGGCGGCACTTTTCTTTTTCTCCTCAAGATACGCCAGCGTCTTCTTGGCGTAATGGGAAGACGCCTTGTCTGGCCAGAAGACGTACTTCCCATCCGCGTGATGTTCGTTCAGGAACGGCAGCAGGATTTTATCGAGACACTCTTCTTGATAGATTGATAGACCGCTCGGCTTAAACCAAGGCTTTGAAATGCCCCGGTCGGAAATGGCGATGTACAACATAACCCTTTTTTTCAAACTTGTGCTTGAACTTGTATTTCACTTCAGGCGGTGTGGACTTGTCGCTGGAGTAGTAATTATCATTTCCTGGAATATGCGTTTTGGACAGCGGAAAATAGCTTTCGTCGTCCAGAACGAAAGACGTCCCGCGGTATTTTTTGGTCATCCACCGACACTGTGTTTTAACCGTCTCAATCTGCTCCTCCGTGTACTACGGCGACCTCGTCTTCTCCCTGCAGACGATTCCTTCCATCTTGAGGGTCCGATGGATCAATACGTGGGAGCAGCCATATTTTCGACCGGCGTCACGCAGGCTGGTTGCGTCCTTGTTGTCAAACAGCTTCTTTAACGATGTCTTCCTCTGCTTCGTCATTATCGTCACCGGACGACCACTTCCGACCTTCCGCTCTACGTTCAGGGAACCCAGGATACGTTATACCGTACTGACAGGTACATTTTTTCCTTAAAATGTGTCACCGTGAACTTTTTTCCTTGCTGGAAATGCGTGTCGTAGAACCGTTCAATGCGTTCGCGGAGCACGTGCTGTTTCGACGCCATCTTTGCTTTGACTAAATTCAAACTAGCAAAACCAAACACGCCTACTGTTTCTAGGGAGCCCAAAGAGCAATTTTCTTGGAAAAAGAAAATTTTACGCTGTGTATTTGAGTTACTGAAAGGTATTGAAAAAATTCTCATTTCTTATTTAACACCCGTTATTAGCATAACGATGGTTTCTTCTTAAACAAATTGCAGTACATTCTAAAATAGCGTATATTTCAGCTTGAAAGACAGTGATCCATTTCCCGATTGCTACTGAACAGTTCACTCCAGGGCCTGTGATTCCCGTGCCAACCCTGTTTCCTAATTTCGAGCCATCAGTATAGAAAATTATAGAGCCGTCTCGGATGCTGGGACCTCCACGTTCCCATTCACTACGATTTGGTTCGAATACAGTGAATAAATGATTTAAGTTGTATTTCTTAACCATCAAATCTTCATTTTTTAATATAAGAGGATTGATGTTAAAATCTTTTAAAATACTCAGATGACCATTTAGATCTCCATCAAGCAACCTAGTCATGTGACTGAGTCTTATGGCAGATTTACCTGCAACCAGTATAACTTCTTGAGATAGTGGCAGTAGACTGAGTAGTTTATAGTTTAATTTTCTCACTTTTTGTTTGGCTTTCTGCCACCAAATTAGTGCTGCATTCGTAATTCAAAGTTTTATTATAGCAGAGTAGATCCAGTGTATCATGCTTGATTCAAGACCCCATTTTTACTAAACGTTCGCTTGCAGGCCCAAAAAGAACAAGTAGCTTTATCAAGGATTTGCTCCAGATGACCATTCCAGTTTAGTTAACAATCCAAGATTACTCCAAAGTGTTAAGTTTCATTGGAACACGTTAGAGGACTTCCATCTAAGTAGAGAATATTGAGATGAGTATTCCTTTTTTTGTTAAAGTTACTATAGTAGTTTTCGAGGGATTTATAGAACATAGAGAAGGGCTAACTTTCTTACACCATGAAGCGGTGAACTTCAATGCTATTTGCATTCGTTCTGAGATAATATTGTCAAACTTGCCGCGGACTATAATGACCAAGTCATCCGCAAAACCGATCACTTCGTAGCCTTGTAGTTCTAGGTTTCTTAAAAGATCATCAACAACTAAAGACCAAAGTAATGGTGAAAGAACTCCCCATTGTGGGCATCTTTTGACAGCTATTACATTTATTGAAGAATCAACTTATTTTGCAGTAATTACACGTTTTGAGAGCATTTCAACAATCCAATTCCCAGGAAACCTTCGAATCCATGCCTTTTCATAGCTTTCTCTATTGAAACATATGTTGCATTGTCGAATGCTCCTTCAATATCCAAGAATGCTGCTAATAGTATTTCTTTTGCTTCGAAAGTTTTTTTATTTTTGTTACCAAAGTGTGAAGTGCATTAACTGTTGACTTACACTTTGATGCGCAAATTGTATTCTTTTCAACGGTTTTTTACAAAGTAGAACCCTTTTATCATATTCATCGATGAGTTTCTCGATCACTTTTAGTAAAAGTTGAACCCAGACTTATTGGTCTGTATGATTTGGGTGAACAGGTATCTTTTTTATATATTTTTGGAATAAAAACAACTCTGGTTTTACGCCATTTAATAGGAATATAACTAAGCAAAAGACTTGCTCTAAATTATTTAGACAAAGCAGGGACAATAACTTTTTTGCATTTTTGCAGAAATATTGGATAAATATTATCCTCTCCAGGAGATTTATAGGGCGCAAATGAATCAATAGCTCATTCTACTCTTGGAATTGAAAAGATCTCACTGGCCTACAACCCAAGTAACAAAATAGGTTATATCTAAGTTTTTTAGTGCTAAATAGAACCAAAACATAAAACCTTCAATGCCGACCACGCGACTATAACAACCTATTAACAACAGCTATATACATGTGTCATGGCTAGTTGGCCCAGGTTTATTGCAGTCATCAAAACTTCATATGCGTTCCATCATAGGACCAGATGTTTTTAGCAGGCCGATTTGCTCGCCATAGAATGGCCACTAAATTTTAACTGAGATATATTCTCCATATTAAGCGTGAAGTAATGAAGTTTATCTTGGTTTCATCCCTCAATTACAACATTATATTCGGACAGTGTCGTGAAAAACAGAAATGTGTTAGTTTTCTTACTATATTGATTGATTATTATTGTCATTTGAATCGTTTTCGTGCATGTAAAAACACATGCCGTGAAATATTTATGGTAAAACCGGCCACGAATTTTACCGTAATTACCGCTCGCCGCCGTAATTCTGTAGAAAAGTCATTTTCTACAAAAATCAAAATTTAATTCCTCTCAACTAAGGCGATAATTGAATAAATGCCATGATTTGTCATTTTATATTAATTGTATGACTTTATCTATCATTCAAATTTCAAAACTACTCTTTGGTATCGGTGATGTTGTAGAATAAAGTTGTTTTCGGAAAACCCTCGAACGCTCCCAAAATCCCTCATCATAACAGATTCTCCTAATTTGATCAGAACATAGCGTATATTAAACCCAACATGCCTATCATGGTTTTCATTTGTCTAAGTTACGATCATCAGGTTTTTTTCCAGCCACCATTAAAGTCTACAGGTTTTTAGTTTTATTTGGTCATCAGAGGGACTATCATACAACTTAATGCATATGACGGTTGGCATAGGATGGCTGTAAAGAATACTTGCGGATCATATTTTGTGGCTATCAAATAAAACCAGATTATAATGAAAGACTTTAATGTAAGTTAACATAAAACGAAAACAAAACAGTCTTAAGCCTTGGAAGCATTTCGATTGTTACTTGGGAAGCCTACATATGACTGGTACGCTTTCAATGTTTTCACAGTTGAACCGCCAGTCACTTCGTTTGGATCTTCTAATCTCTTTATTGTACTCAGCCTTTTTATACAGAGACCAGTTTGATGTTAGTTTTGCTTGATTGAATAATTTCCATGTTCCTTTTCTCAGCTTTTCTAATCGTACGTTCCACCATGAGACTTTTCTATGCGTAGAGCGTTTTTTTTTCGGGCAGTTAGTGCCATAGGCCTGTTTTATTCTACCTATCATATTATATGATGCTATTCAAGACTTTTCCTGGAGCTTAAATCATTTGGAATCAAGTCATTCGCACTCTCAAGAGCGAAGCCAAAGTTTTCCCAATTTGTTTTACGAGGATTCCTTTAAGTTTCATATAATATGTTATTTGCAACGTAATCGAAAAGAATATGGTTATGATCAGATAACGATATTTCGTCTGAAACATGCCAATTGTTAATTTTTCCAGATGTTGTGGAATTACATAATGTTAGACTCAGGACTTCTTCTCTAATGGCATTCATAAATGTTGGAGAATTTTCTCTGTTACAAATACCAATATCATTCTGTGAAATAAAAGAAAAAAGTGACTCACCTCTTTTGTTTATGTCAGAACTACTCCAAATTGTATGATGGACATTTGCATCATACCCAATTATGAAGGCTTTATTTTGACTTCTGCAGCAAGAGACGAAAGCTGCAACCTTTGATGGTGGGACATCGTCAACATCCCCTGGGAAGTACGCTGTTGCTACATGAATTGTCGTCTTCCCTCTAGCAGTTGGCACTTCTAGCATGATCGCAACTATATCTCTGTCAATGAATTCTGTAAGAGGCACGAATTTCATGTTGACGTTTACCAGGGTTGCAGCTCTGGGCGAGCGCAGCCTGCTGACATAGATCAATTTACAATCACGTGCCAAGTAGGGCTTTTGTATACCCATGGCTCCTGGAGTAAGGCTACATCCAGTTTGCTTTGAGAAAATGTTTTGGTGAGAATATTTGAAAATGCCTTTGCATGATGAAGGTTATTTTGTATAAATTTATTCTTCGCCATTTATGATAAATTTGGTTTGTTTTGGGGCTTTCCCGCTGTTCTGTTACCCGTAAATGCTCTTTGTAAATTTGTCTACAGATCTGATTGAACATGTACCAAATTTTGGTTTGACTTTTTCCTTTCTTTGCCGAGCTACTAACATCAAAATTGCCTTTTGCGTAGCAATTATTTGATGTGTTGATAGCTCAGCTTTGGGAAAATCTTTCGGGATTATGCCAATTCTTACAGCTCTCAAAGCATCTCTATAGGATGGATTGTAAGAAATTTGGTTGACACCCGAGAACCCTGCTCTTATTTGGTCCAGTCTGCGTTGGACTGAAAACTTTGGAGGTTGTCCATTCGTAAATTGGTAGGCTATCCTCTTAGGTTGAGGGCAGGTTTCACTACTGTTTGAACCATTGAGATCAGCGTTTCTCCTGGTCTTCGGGAGCAGGGAATAATGGGAGCCGTAGCTAATTTGCAGGCCTCTTGAGCACTATGCCCATACATTTTGAGTTAGCCCATACATTTTTTGTCAACTCAACGTCAACGCAACGCAAACGTATCTACTGGGCCTTTACAACAAATCTGAGTTTAGTTACCAGGGGTATAACGTTTAATGAATATCCCGTATCCAATATTTTAATGCAATATGGCGTTTTTTCTTCTAAACAATTTGAAAACCATTATTTTTGTCGACCACTTGAATAAACATGAAGATAACGTGTAAATGGTGTTACCAAAATTATTACAATAATGATGGTCATTACTGGCACTGCTTGTCGTGTCTTGCTTGCTGTCAGTGGTACCACAACATCAGTGGTACCACGATGTCAGTGGTACCGCTATAAAATTTGGTAACGCTACTGTTATATCGGATTAATGTTTATAGCATGACCCTGTTAGTTACTCTTTGCACTACGAGAGGCGGTGCTATCTTCACGTTTTTCCGAAAATGCGAGAGTGCACTATTGGTCCTACAGGATATCGGCCTATACATTGAACTTGTACAGACAAGATTTCTACGATTTGCTCTGAGACCTTGTGAGATCCAGTAACTCTTCCACCGTATCCTGATTGATCTCGTTTACTTGGCCTTGAGACACCGGAACAACGAAGAATAATACAGCTCCGGACCACTTTGTCATTAGGGCGAAACTAGCAATGACAACAAAACTCAAGAAAATTAGCAAACAAAGTTTTTTTTCTTGTTTTTATGGTTACAATAAAAAACACGGTATTTTTACTGTAAGCTTGTAAACGGTTGTTGTCATTACCATGTTTTAACAACGTTTTTTGTTGTTGAATCTACCACCGACAATAATTTTACCATGAAAAACATTGTCAGCGACTTCTAAATCTATGCAAAAAATGCCTGAAAAAAATGCTGTTGAGATACATAACGACCCCCCTTTTTCATGGTAAAAATGGAAAAACGAAGTTTTTTATTGTTCTGGACAATGATATTTAATGTAAAATTGATGTATTTACAATGAAAAACATAGTTAAATTATGCTATAGCTATGTACAATCACAGCAATTTTTAAGGTTTTTTAAATGTTATTTTTTTTCGGGTGTACCTTCGAGAATTTGTTTTTTTCACCCACAATTACGAGATTTTGGAAATATTCGAATTTATATTTGATATTGAATTTGGCATTTTTATTTTGCGAGTACAATATACTGGAGCAATTGATTTTTGATTATATAATAGAGTTTTTCAGGGAGAACTCTCGTAATGAGATATTTTGAAAGTTTCTAACCGATATTTGTTTAGTATCCAGAGACAAATGAAGGTTTTATAAACGTACGATTGAAAAACGGTTTTGATTTCTTTTTTTTTTGGCTCGGGCTCCGGGTATACCTATATGGTGAAACTTATAATGTGCTCATTGCTTATCACATCATTTTTCTATTACAGCATCACAATCCAGTTCTGTGTCCGGTATATCATCAGCTTCCGCAGCACGGTCAAACAAAATACCAGGCGGTCAAGCATCCGTGGTTGATGAAGCAGAAGACACAATGAAAAACCTTCGTAAAACTTTTGCTGGAATATTTGGTGATATGTAGGATTTAGCTAAAAAGAAGAAACCACAGCGTGGAGGTGAAAGCACAGCTAGTAGTGCTGCCAACAGTATGCTGAGCACTCGCGAAAATTCGATTGATAGTGTTATTGTTCGTCCCGTTAGCACGAGCTTGGTAGACAAGGATCAATTTATGTGCAACGGTAACGCAAACCAGACGCATAGTGCAGCACCAACAAGCAACGCTGATAATAACACTCAAAACAGCAGAATAGATGGTGTTTCTTCTTTTGGTAATAGGTCTGAATCGAACAATTACCCCTCCATGCTTGAAACGTGTGTTGCAGAGACTTCCAGTACACAAGAAACTAAAAAAGTAGCCTACGATCCAGCTATAAACGAACGTATAAATCCATTTAATAAAGATAAAACAGTAGCCAATCGTGCGGCGGCTGTTGGATCTATTATGTCATCTTCTATTTCTACCACTACTACTACTGTTACTACTACTATTACTAGTGGCAATATAGGTGGCCGCGAAAACTACGCGAATTCAACAGCGTTATCCTTGGCATTCAATAAACCACCAGCAGAATCGATTTCGTCTACTTATACCACTTCTACTAACATAACCATTAGCGATAAGAGAGGTGATAACGTGAAAGACCGTTACAGCACGCAGCAAGGTATCAGGGATCAATCGCAAACTGCTCGTTTTGAAATGCAGTCCAGTGCTGCCATAAACAGTGGAACGACCACGTCATCACAACTACGTGAGATAAAGAAACAAGAGTTTGGTCGCACAAAACGCTCCTCATCCGATGCCGAATTAATCTTTGGCGAAAAAGGACCTGATTTTTACAAGCCACGCTTCAGTACAACTGGTATTGGGCGGGATTTCAAGAATAGCAATGACTCATTAGGAGATGCAGATATTATTTTCGGCACAAGCGCGGTTAGTGGACCTCCGTCAGTCACCTCAACCGCAGGGGAGAATACAATAGGTGGAAAATTTAATCCATTATTATCTCAAGAGAGCCGGGACAGTTTCAATAGTAGCATTTCCGATTCCGAATACATTTATGGTAAAAAGGAAGACCGTAGTGTATTTTCTAAAAGCCTGTCGGTTTCATCGGAACAAGCAGATATAACTGCTGCAGAGAAATTTCGAACTGCTCCAAAAGCCTATGACCCACCAAAAAGCGCTTCGTTGGTGTCTAGTTCCGGTAGTGGGAAATGGAACTATAAATATGCTGACGATGATAACTATGATCTCAAATAGAAAGTATTATACCCGCAGGTTGGTTACTGTTAATGTGTAATCAAAACAAGAAACCCACACTGAAAAATATCGTTTTAAAAAACGTATACTCTATTTGCATGCTAAAATAAAGCCAAACACTATGTAGCATAATTACAAGCACAAGTTGATCGTATCCAAAATATGGAGGAGAAACCATGCCTAGTACATTCCTTAGGATATTTAAGTGAAGAAAAGAATAAACGTAATGCAGCTTACGCATGAAAAATCTTGTCGCATTTACATATATACTATGCCATAAATAATATAAATTAAAATTAAGTACAGTTCTCGATTAGCCTCTTATATATCCTGGTTTCATTGTTACCTGCAAACCTGAAAATTGCTGTAAGACACAAACAAAACCCCTTTGCAAACCAACTTTATTGAATCAAATGTTAGTTATTGTTTAACTAAACTTATACCATACTCATACTCTGTGCATGTGGCATACTCATAGTGATAGTTTACATAGCATACACTATATGACATATTTCATTTGTTCATAAGAGTTCACCTAATCGTTGATTATTTTAATCTACTGTACTAAAAACATTAATTTCTGTTATACTTACATAATCGATAGTCCACAAATAATTGAATAATAAAACTCAATATGAATTCATATCACACTACAGTTATTAAATGATTTGCTATAAATACAATTGCGTGTGCAGTATATACCAATACTAAGTTATGAAATGCGATTTTTTTTTTGCTTTATTAATTTATAGTGCACAAACTCATGAACCGAGTTGTATAAACTTCATGTTGTGCATGTAATGATGTTCACAAAAAAAAAACCTAGCGGTACGCACGAATTAATTTAGTTAACATATTGATGGTTGAAAAAATAATTGACGTCATACATTAAATAATTACTTATATCAAATAACGAAAGTTAGGTAAAGATTCACAAAAACACAGCTATAAACATAGATCAACAACATACTCTTAATATCCAGTAAATGTTGTTAGGCTATTTAACGAGTTTAACGAGTATGATTTGAAATTGATAAACAATATAAGTCGCTTCTATTGTTATAATTACAAATGATCTATCGAGATTCTAACCAATTACTGTAGGAAACCTCTGCTGAGTTGACTATCTTTAAAATATCGTTGAAAAATTAACCTTATCTCAATTAAAAATATCATATGAAGACAATATTATTAAAATAGTTAATATTTACATAACATATATTCGAATTCCCGGCAAAACAAAATGTTAATGAAGGTTACTGTAACTGCATATTTACTGAAATATTCCTCAACAGCGTACTTGTTATGGGCAAAATAAACTACATAAGAGCAGCTTTACTCTATTCATAGGAAGTCACAAACGTTTGAAGTTTATCAATACCGAATGTCATAAATGGTATCATTGTGAAAGTATACATCTCTTCTACGGTTCGGTAGATCATATACTAATTAAAGATCGCAAATATACCATCAGACAAAGGCTAATGATATTGATTATTTTGGTATAAGATTGACCACCGAAATCATGCACAAAACTTGGCTTCTGTTTCACTGAAAACCATGATTAACACAACGAAAAGATGTAAACAAACGTACAGGTATTTTACTGTCTGTTTATTCGGACTTTGTTGAAGCAATCAATACGCATATATGTGCACTCCAAAAGTCCACTAACTTCATACTTGAAGCATAGATAACTAAAACAGGTTACAGCTGAAAAAGTATTGTTATTTATAGTTAAACAAAAATACTTATGCAACAAAACAAATCGTAAAAAACGTTTTCACATCATTATTAATGTGCATAATCCAGCTGTATTCGTAATCAAGGGATATTACAATACAAATTAAATATAAAGCAAATCAATCAACTACCAGCTCATGTTACGTGAACTAACATTAAATATACTGGAACAGTTTATGTATTATCATATAAAGTGATCAATAATAAAAGGAGTTGAAAATCGATTTATAATACCTTATTTTTTCAACGTGGTCCTCGTGGTTCTGTGGTTAGCGATGTCGGTCGGCTAGCTCTCCCACACGGTTGTGATATCGGGTTCGATTCCCGATCGAGTCGAGGATCTTTTCGAGCTGGAAATTTTCTCGAATCAGCACTGGGCCACGGTGTATCGTTGTACTTATCCAACACATGCGAAATGTGCCAAAAAACAATATCGATAACGAAATCTCTCAACTAATCTAGTTGATCGTGACCGCCATTAGCCCCAAGGCAAAGCGTGCGATATTGTTTTTTTACCTTATTTTTTTAGCAATGTCATCCATTTTTGCATAACACTGAACTATATTTTTATTTATTTATTTGTTATCAGATGAATTTCTTCATTTTGAGAATATTTAAGAAAGAGACAGGTTGAGAGAGTAACCTAAATCACTGACTATTTTGATAAATCCGAGGAATCGATTGTTGCAGACACCTCTTTGTTGGGCAAATACGCTGACAGAGCATCGTGCAGATGTGTGTGATGAAATCTGTGATCTGTGTTTCTACAGTTGCTAGAACTACAATTCTCTCCAAAGTGCTGCTTCATACAGTCTTGGCAGAGTTTTTGTTTAGTAAAGTAAACAAGCTGCTCAGTTGGACTGGCATTGATAAATTTTCAACACTGGTAAACTGCCGTTTACCGCATAGTTGTCCCATGTTCCAAATCATGCAAACGAGAAAAATTAAAGTTAAATTTTTACTATACTTTTACGCATTGCGTCAATGTGACAAATGCAATTATGGGTTCATAACCAGTTTTACCTTGCAATACACTGTTTTCAATAAATCTAGTTGAAGGTTTTTAGAGTTGACACTCTTTTCAATAAAAATACCCACTGGGACAATAATGCCGAGAAATTTGCCTTCCAATAGGTGATTTCTACGCATATCAGTCCCTTCACGTGCATTCGATGTTTCCCAATACCAAGTTCGTACTGGGATACAAGGCTGTTTATTTTTTCACGAAAATGATCACGCTAATCTTGTTGTCTTTATACGCAAGTGATGATAGTCGAGATGAAAGTTAGGTTAATTGAATAAGTATCAGATGACTTACTATTACAAAGTGATTTTGGCTTTTTAGATTGCTCATTTTTATCATATTTGAACGTTGTTGGGCTTTCACCATTTTGGTTACACACAAAAAAACAATTCTTACAACTTCCAATTAGTATGAATTTCATGCGTTTATCTTGTTTTATGCTCGAAAAGGAAAAGCATTTAGGTTACAAACCAGCAAACAAGCTTTAGGTATCCTTAACAAAGATATGAATGTACCGCATTTAAGTAAACAAGCAAAGTGATTTTCAGTACCGAATTTTTGAAACCCGTAATGTAGCCAAACGTTGTTGGGGAAAGTGTTTAGTGTAGCACATCCCAAGTTGTAAATATGGGAATTAGTGTTTAGTGGGATTAATTAGAATAGAAAAAATCTAGTGGGACAAATATGTGTAAAAAATCATCGATGGGACAAAAAACTTGGTATGGCTTTTCAAGATTTTCGGAACAAACAATGTTATTTTTACAAGTTTTTCAAAAATATACATGAAAATACACTCATCGGTGATAAAAAATGAAAATCGACCAAAAGTAACATGGGACAACTATGCGTAGAACGGCAGTAAAGCTGATGTGCCATTTTGATGCAATAGCCACAGAGTGTTTGAGATCTAAGGGGAGACAACTGGGTATAGATTTGCATCCTATCCACTTTGGGAACCACTCGCTGATTGGTTGAAATTGAAAACCCCTACTGCGTTAAATTTTATCATCAGGCTTGCTGGCAGTGTTGCTGAACAACATGCTTCGTTGTTTTGATTTATGTTTTTTTATGTTGTCGCCTGTTATCTAAAATATTTTCAGTGAGCATTCAAAACAAAATACAAAGCGTACGAATGCGGGTGTAGTACGAGATCCGACTTGGATCATCACTTATATCAATTACCGTAAAACGGGGTAACATTGATAATTTTTTTCTCTTTTTCGTGAATATTTATATATTTTACAACTGAAATTACAGGTTTCATATTTTTAGAACCAGTACTGGCATCCTTAGAACTTGAGAAGTTAGTTTTTAAAGCACTTCGAAAATCTTGAACATCAAAAACCGTTTTTTTCGTCGTTGTTTCAATTTTCCTTATTTGGGGTAACTTTGATCAGTTTCAATTTTATTAGTTTTGAAACCATTTTGAACTAAAAATGTTAGATAATGCTTTGATAACATGTTTAGAGACGCTTCTCATTCTCCTTGACTGCTCTTACTGCGGAGGATAGTCCAGTCATTTTTATGCCATATGTAATTTCACCTTTCTATGATGAAAAACGTAAACGTTGGTCGCGAAAGTTGCCAGAAGTATTTGTAAGACAGCAATCGTTGTAAAATGTATGTGTTTAGAAAACGTATGTTGATCATATAAGCAAGGCCTTTCCAACAACGGAAGTATCAATAGGTCAGCTCTAGCCTCATACGCACTATGCTCTAGCCAAGACAACATCCTCGCGTAGGCCAGGATGATGTCTTGGCTAGAGCATGAAACTAGACTTTCTTAACAAATATAAATTAATTAACTGTAAATGTAATAAATTTGACTAAAATTTGTTCTAGTTGGTTGAGAAAATTAAATAACGGATTTGGAAAACATGTCAATGAAATGTTCAATATTCGCCTAGTCTAAAGTGCTTTTTTTTGGCACTTACTGAGAGTAGGAAATATAACGGTCAAGTTAATTTTAAAATTTGGTCATCAAAACCATAAAAAATTTCAACCAATGCAATATTGTTCAGACCTCGAATGACACAAGACTGAGATGTTACACTCAAATTTAGCAAAAGTAATCACGGAACAGTTTAAATTCAACTATTCATGAGAAGGGTAAAACTGATCAATGTTACCCCGCTGATCAGTGATACCCCGTTTTACGGTACCAAAATATCTTAAAGTGCGTAAGGACGGTTTTGCGTGAAGCATAAGAACAGTGAACATAGTGTAGTATATGCTCATTTTTACTTTTGAATCCGTTCTGGATTAAGTTTGGAACATACCTGTTTAGGCATATTGCTTGTGCGGAGAGTACAATTCAGATTGGTCAATGAATGAATCATAATGATAGATGACACGTTCGAATTTAAGGATATTAAAGATGCAGATTCTCCGGTAATCCTCAGACGGTAAAACTATCGCCTGCAGGAGGAATTGTGCATAATGCTGATGAAAAGCATTAAAAACATTCAAGTATTTTCCGAGTGAATGGCATCACTTACGAAAAATACAAAAGCGATCATCGAGGTGGGTGAAGAAGAAGAGTAAGAAGCCAGATGTCTTCCCTTAGTTTGAGATGAGCCTTCATTACTCGAAACATATAGTGATGCCCCTTTAGATTGCAACCTAGAAGGAGCCTATGTGAAAGCAAGCACAAATTTGTCACGAACTGGTTGGGAAGATTTGAATGCATAACTTTGCGCAACGATAAATTTCAGGAATTGTTTAAGCGCTATTTCTTCTTCCGACAAATCGGCCTTTCTTGGCAACATAACTGTTTTGTGTGCTTCTCGACGAGGATTTACAGTAACTATATGTCCCGCTTTTCACGGTATCACCAACAACATTTTCCGGTAAGTATCAATGGCACACCTTGCGGATATCGATGCAAAATGGATGAGAACGCGCTTTGCTAACCGATGGCCTTAAAATCCGGTAGTTAGAGATGGTCGGGTACGGGTATTTTCACCCGATACCCGTACCCGACGCCTTCGAGTCGGGTTTCGGGTAACACCAAAAATATTTTTCGGGTTCGGGTCGGGTACGGGTAATTCAAAAACCAAGGCTTCGGGTGCGGGTCGGGTACGGGTAACTCGATTTCCGTGCATAAAGACTTTTTTTTTAAGGGGGGATTTGTGAGTAGCTTAAGTATTTATGATAATTATTAGTCAATAATGAGTATGTTTGTTCAATCACAAATGGTGACTTCTCAACACTGTTGAAAATTTGTAATTTTATTTGTTAGGATTTGTTTGCTTTCGCAATTAGGACTTATCGTTCGTAGGGATTTAAACCTACTTGTCAGAATAGGGGTAGTAAACTTATAACTAACTTAATTGCTAACTTATTGGCTATAGGAGAGCTTATCGTAGCAATTGAGGATTGCAACGATTTTTGTCGAAAATTGTTAATAATTTTATTTGACATAGCTTCTAATGGTTCAACACCAGAAAGTCTATGTATTCGAGTGACGCTTTAAAATCATTTTCAGAATTTTATTCTGAATCCTTTGGAGCGTTTTCTTCCTTGTTGAACAGCAACTTGACCAGATGGGTACGGCATAAAGCATTGCTGGTCTGAAAGTTTGTTTGTAAATCAAAAGTTTGTTCTTTAAACAAAGTTTAGAATTCCTGTTAATGAGAGGATATAGACATCTCGTATATTTGATGCACTTGGCTTGGCTTTCAATGTGCTCTTTGAAAATAAGTTTCTTATCGTGAATTAGTCCCAAGTACTTAACCTTGTCAGACCAACTTAAAATAACCCAATTCATCTTGACAACGTGATTATTGTTTGGCTTGAGGAAAGATGCCCTAGGCTTTTGCGGAAAAATTATCATTTGAGTTTTAGAAGCATTGGGAGAGATTTTCCACTTTTGCAAGTAGGAAGAAAAAATATCTAAACTTTTCTGCAATCGACTGCATGTGACACGAAGACTTTTTCCTTTTACGGAAATGCTTGTGTCATCGCAGAACAATGACTTTGTGCATGCTGGAGGCAAATCAGGAAGATCTGAAGTGAATATGTTGTACAGGACTGGACCCAAGACTGAACCTTGAGGTACACCTGCTCTGACAGGAAATCTATCAGGTTTTGAATTCTGATAGACAACCTGCAGAGTTCGATCAGTAAGATAATTTTTTAAAATTTTGATTAGGAAAATTGGAAAGTTAAAAGTTTGCAACTTCGCAATCAAACCTTTATGCCAAACACTGTCGAATGCTTTTTCTATGTCTAAAAGAGCAGCTCCAGTGGAATAACCTTCAGATTTGTTAGCTCGTATCATATTAGTAACTCTGAGCAATTGATGAGAAGTGGAATGCCCATGGCGAAATCCAAATTGTTCATCTGCAAAAATTGAATTTTCGTTGATGTGTGACATCATTCGGTAAAGAATAATTCTCTCGAACAGTTAACTTATCGAAGAAAGCAAACTGATGGGTCGATAGCTTGAAACTTCAGCTGGATTCTTATCCGGTTTTAAAATTGGAGTAATTTTTGCATTTTTCCATAATTTGGGAAAATATGCAATTTTGAAGCAGCAATTGAAAATTTTCACAAAAAATACCATTGTGCTCTCAGGGAGATGTTTGATTAATATATTAAAGATTCCATCGTCACCAGGTGCTTTCATATTTTTAAATTTTATATATTTTTAAAATTTTTTTAAATTTTTAATAATTGATTTTACTTCATTCAGGTTAGTTTCAGTTGTTTCTGCAGGTAAAAAATTCTGGGAAAAAATTAAATCAAATTGACGTGTGACTTCATTTTCAATTGGACTCACAAAATTCAAATTTGAGTTATGAACACTCTCAAACTGCTGAGCAAGTCTTTGAGCCTTTTGTTCATTGGATACAAGAAAACGTTCACCATCTTTTAAAACTGGAATAGGCTTTGAAGGTTTCTTAAGAATCTTCGACAGCTCCAAAAGGGTTTTGAATATGGTTTCAATTTTCCAACTTTAGTCTCAAAACTTTGATTTCTCAGAAGTGTAAATCTATGTTTATTCTCTTTCTGTAAATCTTTCGGACATTTTTCAAACGAATTAGAAGTTGAAGATTTTCGTCAATTATTGGTGAATCAAATTTCACTTGAGCCTTTGGAACAGAATAATTCCTGGCATCAACAATTGCACATTTTAATGCTTCCAAAGCGGAATCAATATTCACTTCGTTTTGCAAATCAAGCTCATTATTGAAATTTCTCTCAATATGAGTTTTGTATCTTTCCCAATTAGCCTTGTGATAATTAAAAACAGAGCTCATAGGGTTTAAAACTGATTCATGTGATGAAGAAAAAGTTATTGGAAGATGGTCAGAATCAAAGTCAGCATGTGTGATCAATTCACTACATACATGACTTTGATCTGTTAGCACCAAATCAATTGTTGAAGGGTTTCTTACAGAAGAAAAGCATGTAGGACTATTCGGAGACAAAACAGAATAGTATCCTGAAGAACAATCATTGAATAAAATGTTGCCATTGGAATTACTTTGAGAATTATTCCATGATCGATGTTTAGCGTTAAAATCGCCTATTATAAAAAAATTCGAACGATTTCTGGTGAGTTTTTGTAAATCACCTTTAAAATAATTTTTGTGCTCGCGTGTGCATTGAAATGGTAAATATGCTGCGGCAATAAATAAAATCCCAAGTTCAGTTTGAACTTCAATTCCCAAAGTTTCAATAACTTTCGTCTCAAGATGGGGAAGAGCACGATGATTGATTCGGCGATGAATAACAATTGCAACTCCACCGCCGGAACCCTGAATCCTATCATATCTATGAACCACGTAATTGGGATCATATTTTAATTTTATGTTAGGTTTCAACAATGTTTCAGTAATAATTGCAATATGCACATTATTTACTGTTAAAAAATTAAAAAGCTCATTCTCATTGGCCTTCAATGAGCGAGCATTCCAATTTAAAATAATAGGCCCCAGGCAGTTGACATCAGGAAAAATATTTTCGGTAGTAATATTAGCTGGGGTAATAGGTGTACAATTATTTTCTAGCGTGTTTTGCTTACCCATATTTGCGGTCATTTTCGAACTACCAACATTTGGCGGTAGAATGTTCGAACTACCTGTAACCTGCAACCAATTACTGTGCATTTGTTAAACGAGTATGCAAAGGAGTAGAAGGAGTGGGTGGTACTGGTACGCTTGGAGAATTTTGTTTTGAAGTTTGTTTTGATTGGGAAATTGATATTTGTTTACCTTGCCTTAACAATTGCTAAACGGACTGGGCATTGGTAAAAATTTGACATATGGTTGCCGTTACAATTCGCACAGCGAAAATTTTTACTCTCTTTCACAGGATATGTGTCCTTTTTGTGAGAAGAGTCTCCACAAATCAGGCATTTTTGGTCCATGTTACAGAACTTTGAACCATGGCCATAACGTTGGCAAATACGGCATTGGGTGATATGCTTTTCACCTCCGCCAAACTTCCTATAAGCTTCCCATTTTACACGCACGTTATATAAAGCATGTGCTTTTTCAAAAAATTTTAAGTTATTAACCTCACTGCGGTTAAAATGAATTAAATAATTAACAAGGGAAATTCCTGTGCGCTGACTGTTTTCGCCTCGTGATTTTTGTTTCATTAGAATTACTTGGGTAGGGGCTATGCCAAGTAATTCTGTTAAAGTAAGTTTGATCTCATCAACGGTTTGATCGTTGGTGAGACCTTTCAAGACAACCTTGAACGGCTTGGCGTTCTTGGTGTCATATGTAAACAATTTGTACATCTTTTCAGTTAAATACTGAACAAGACGATCACGACCCTTTATTGAGTCGGCTAATAAGCGGCATTCACCTCTACGGCCAATTTGATAGGTAACTTTAACGTCAGAAACAAACGTTGAAAGTTCCTTTTTGAATATATTAAATTAAGAAGAAATAGTTACCACAATAGGTGGAACTTTCTCCTTTCTTAAAGATTTTACATTTTGTATAATTTCATTTCTAATAACTTCCATTTCACCAGCTTTTTGCTCAGGCAAAATATCAAAAGGATTGTCACTACAGACACTCGAAGTGTCAGAAAGAGATGCCTCTCTTTTCCTCCCCGCAGCGATGTGTGGTTTCTTTTTTCGTCCTGCCATTTCAGGTGATACGAAAAAAGCTAACAAAGCATATACCAAGATGGCTTGACAACGTAATTTTTTTTAATTCTTTTATCACCAATATTTAGTGGTTAATTTGTGAGTTCGAAATCCAATTTGTGGTAATTTGTGGTTAAGTGGTTTCCGAGAAATTTTCAAAAAACTGAGTCAAGCCATCTTGAAACATGATTTTTCTTTAAATGAATCGGACAACGATGATATATAGATCAATCGAAAGCTCTTAATTTGTGGTTCACGAAAATGTTAATTTTAAAGTCATAATTATTAGTGTTTGTACAGAAATTTGTGTTTTATTGTTCACGTAGTTCTACGTTTTATTTATTTGTTGATGACGCTGCTGGCCGCTAATGGCGTTGGCTGTTTGCGGTGTTTGTCATTGCTATACTGAGCGTGCGTGTGGGGAATATGGTAAATATCGAGATTCGGGGAACTTAGCCAACACACTTGCTCTACTACAGGTAGCCCAACAGGCGCAGAATTGTATCAAAGAGTAACTCTAATAATCACGCACATAACTTGATGTTTACATTTACATAGCCTATGTGGCTTCATTAATGTTATTGAACAGATGAAGAAATACGCTCGTATAATTTGTGTTCGCAAAACGGGCAGCGAAACAAATCGAAGAATTTGCAAGAAAAATGATGTAGCAAAATATCTTCATTTTGAATTTTCAATTTGTTGCTCACAGATTATATTATGCCTCGTGGAACCTACGTAGGTTGGAAAAAGGCTTTTAGACGGAATGTTATTTACCTGGATTATTGATTCTGTGCACCAAGTTAATTTTAAGTTTACTTAAATTAGTTGAAGTTCATTCACTTAACTAATCTCATTTAATCTTTGTTGAACTGAAACTCTGTTTTAAGCATGAGGCAGGTATTCGTCAAAATATGCCATGAACAACATTTTTCAAACGGGTCGCAAATGTCAATCTGGACGTTACCGGATGAGATATTTGCGAGGATGTGATGTTATGAACTTCCATTCCCCCGATGATTATATGATCGGATTCCGCGAGATTTGATAACTCTTTAAATATTGAAAACGCTCGAAAATACGTAAAAATCACTAATTTCGAAAACTTGTTAAGAGTAGCTATAATTTTTAATATAGGAATTTTTATCAACCGGTTTATTAGCATTGAACATAAAAAATTCATTTGGTGCATAATATTGATCAATTGTCATTTTTATTGACGCCTGGCACAACTTGGTTCGATTCCCAAAAAAATGCTTGAAAATTTGTCAATGTTTACAGCGCTCGCAGCATATGATAATACCGTTTAACGTTAATCGAGTGATGGTATATTGTGAAGCATTTATTTAAGCTGCAGAAAAAATATAGCGGCACCAAAAAGCGACATAATTTTTTTTTCTTATTTTGGCCAGATTTTTGTTCTAGGTACTCTTCTGTGCGACGGTGTTTTCTTCGGCCGGGAAAAATATCTAGATGTGTGAAAGTGGCAGTTTAAAGTTTGTAAAAAAAAAAAAAAAAACAATAAAAATGTTTGAGTTTTTAATGGAGTGATTCATTCATGCGAACAAAAAAACTTCAACGTTCAAGGTAAGTTAACACGAATTGAGTATCTGAGTGGAATATAAGCAGTAGAGCTTGGCAAACTGAATCCTGCCCACAACGCATATCACCTGACGAAGCCGTCAGTTACCCTATATATATTAAATACGGGTCAATTTTTTAGATATTGATATGTCAATTGAATTGAAAGTCTGAGAATAATAATAAAATCTATTAGATTCTAATATTATTTTGAGGCGGGGCTTACCGAATGGAAATTGAATCCGGAATGCGCTGCAAGTACTCAGTCATTCTGCAAAGGGTCTTTGGAAGGTCGGTAGAGCTAACACCTTCTAGGTTCCGAAAAACAAGACAGACGCAGAAACAAGAATCAACAGCATTGTCTTTTTTTCACCCTATCACTGCCAGACAGTCGAATCTAGAAGGTCATTCATACATACATACATACAGGTACTCTTCTGTGCGACGGTGCCACTAGTAGCTTAACAGACACGCGGACAGCAGAAATCTTCTTTATTACTTTGCTCATAAGTTAGCACATATGCATGAAAAAATAACAGAAGAGCAACATTAAGTTGGATCCCGACAGCTTATTTGAACATTTGTTTGAATATTTCTGAAACATTTCTCCGAATCTAAGTTCCTAAGAATCACGATATTTAGCATATTCCCCAAACGCACGCTCAGTATAGCAGTGACAAACACCGCAAACAGCCAACGCCACTAGCGGACAGCAGCGTCATCAACAAATAAACAAAACGTAGAACCACGTGAACAATAAAACACAAATTTCTGTACAAACACTAGTAATTATGACGTTAAAAATTACATTTTCGTGAACCACAAATTAAGAGCTTTCGATTGATCTATATATCATCGTTGTCCGATTCATTTAAAGAAAAATCATGTTTCAAGATGGCTTGACTCAGTTTTTTGAAAATTTCTCGGAAACCACTTAACCACAAATTACCACAAATTGGATTTCGAACTCACAAATTAACCACTTAATATTGGTGATAAAAGAATTAAAAAAAATTACTTTGTCAAGCCATCTTGATATATGCAAAACAAATGTTAAATTCAAAAGTAGGTAGTCTTGAGAAAGACTGATGGGAAATAATTTTCAGGTAGTCTTTAAACGACACACTGACAAAACACAAACTTTGAAGCTATAAGCAGTCAAAAACCAGTCTACAAGCAACCGAAAACATTGATCTGTAGGACAGTTCAAAACTGTAGGACAGTTCAAGACGCACTGATTATGAGATTTTAATTATTAACTTTTCAAGCCTAGGTGTTTTAACATAGTCTTGGTCTGGGAGGGAGAAACGGATACGAAGCTGTGGGAGTGTCAAATGAACCAGAATTAGCTGTCATTTTGAACCAGGAGAAAAAAGAAGAAATCATTTAGTAGCAGGTATTGTGATAATTTGAAAGTATCGCCTTACTTGAAAAATATTCAACGCAAGCATTTTTTGTATTCAGTATGGTTTTACGAAATATTTTGGTTTATTTTTTAGTAAAATAATAAATTTCATGAATTTTCAGTAATAATCCTGCCGGCGTATTTCGATTATTAAACTTGCGCCTTCTAGATTTACGGTCCAAGCCGGCTTTCTCTGGAAATTTGAAGAATTTCTTAACCAACTTCTGTTTTATGTAGCGACAGTTTTTTAGTTGCACCGGTAACGTCATCAGTGATTTCTGTGGAAGCAATGCAATGCAATGCAGCTTCCGAAGCATGATTGCATTTTTCTTGACTTTTTGACTTATTTCTGACTTGTTCTTGACTTGACTTATTCCAAAAATACTTATTATGATATCATCCATACACGCAATGAAATAAACAAACTTTTTTTAACAAAATATTTCTGTCCTTTGGTAAGATACAAGTTTTGAGAGTTTGTCGATTTTTTAAAGGCATTTTTGTTGTTTAAACGTGTTAGCAACATTTGCATATGAACGCTTTTCGGAAAAATGTAAACAAAAAAGTCGTTTGATAACAATTTCGAACTATACACTTATCACGGATGAATGTTGATTTTCGTTTCACGAGAATGTCCAATCGTTAATTTATGAGTATCAACGCCTTGTAAACTTAAAGGAAGACGCCACGATTTTTTTTTTTTCTTCACATAACATTTATTTGACACGGCACAAATACAATTTAATGTTTAACGGCGCCAATTATATCTGATGACTTAAAAACTAAAGCAAATTTTTTATCCTCGCTGCCGACTACGAGCTGAAATTAAGTCTAACTTAAAACTAGCATGGGATTTCCAATCAGTGTTTTGTTGTTCAATGGTCGTCTGATAATCGTCGAATGGCATGTATGGATTCGTTCTGCTTGGTTCTATTGTGCGGGGTCTGGTTGCTGGTTTTGTGCTTAAGGTTCAAACGTGTTCTTGTCGTTTTGTTGGGTGTAGACGGAGGGGAACGGGACTAGACTGGGGCGTGGATGGATTTCAGGAAAACGTATATAAGGGACATGTAGGATAGGTCACGGCTCGCCAAGACATCACGAACAGGAACAGCCGGCTGTCTACCCTCGGCCTGCAGGGAAGCTATTAATTTAGACCTGGCGTCACGGTGTACAGGGCATGACCAAACCACATGCTCTATGTCGTGATAACCTTCACCACAGGCACAGATACCACTTTCCCCGAGCCCAACACGACGGAGGAGCGCGTCAAATCTATAGTGATTGGACATAAGCCGGGACATCACGCAAATGAAATCCCGACCTACATCCAACCCCTTGAACCACGGGTTCGTCGATACTTTGGGGATTATGGAATGTAACCACCTTCCCAATTCCCCTCTGGTCCAAGCATTTTGCCAACTGATGATCGTATTCTGACGTACAAGTGCGAAAAATTCATTAAAGGCAATTGGTCTTTCATAAATATCACCGTTTGTTGCGCCCACCTTAGCCAAAAAGTCCGCTTTCTCATTACCCGGTATCGAGCAGTGAGAAGGGACCCACGCTAAGGTAATCTGAGTAGATTTTTCGGATAAAGCACTCAGATGTTCCCGTATTTTCCCCAGGAAATACGGAGAGTGCTTAACATCTTTCATCGATCGGAGAGCCTCAATGGAACTGAGACTGTCCGTAAAGATGAAATAATGGTCCGTGGGCATTTTTTCGATAATCCCTAGGGTGTACTGAATTGCAGCTAATTCTGCGACGTAAACAGAAGCAGGATTATCGAGCTTATGGGAGACGGTTAAATTGTTATTGAAGATACCGAAGCCAGTGGACCCATCAAGAAGTGATCCGTCAGTGTAGTACATATTGTCGCAGTTGATGTTTCGATATTTATTGGAAAAAATTTTAGGGAGCTGCTGCACGCGTAAATGATCCGGGATTCCACGAGTTTCTTCTATCATGGATGTATCGAAAAACACAGTAGAATCAGAAGTATTTGATAAGTCGACACGATTTGGAATATTCGAAGAAGGGTTAATATTTTGGGACATGTGATTGAAATACAATGTCATAAAACGGGTTTGAGAATTAAGTTCGATTAACCTTTCAAAATTTTCAATCACGGGACGGTTCAAGACCTCACATTTGATTAGAATACGAGAAGACAGGCTCCAGAAGCGGGTTTTCAATGGTAGTACTCCAGCTAAAACCTCCAAACTCATCGTATGGGTCGACTGCATGCAACCTAAGGCGATACGCAAACAACGATATTGTATTCGCTCCAGTTTGATCAAATGTGTGTTTGCTGCGGAGCGGAAGCAGAAACACCCGTATTCAATAACAGACAATATCGTTGTTTGGTAAAGCCTTATAAGGTCTCCTGGATGGGCTCCCCACCATTGTCCGGTTATTGTACGAAGAAAATTCACTCTTTGTTGACATTTTTTCATCAGATACCTCACGTGACAACCCCAGGTGCCTTAAGAGTCGAACCAGACACCAAGATATTTGTGTACCAAAACCTGAGAAATCGTTTTACCCATTAATTGTGTTTGAAGCTGAGCAGGTTCATGCTTCCTAGAAAAAACTACTATCTCAGTCTTCTCCGGAGAGAATTCGATACCTAGCTGTAAAGCCCAAGCAGACAAATTGTCCAAGGTATCTTGCAATGGTCCTTGCAAATCGGCAGCTTTGGCTCCTGTAACAGAGATTACACTGTCGTCTGCAAGTTGTCTTATCGTGCATGAATTTGCCAGACATTCGTCGATGTCATTTACATAAAAGTTGTAAAGAAGGGGGCTTAAACATGAGCCCTGGGGAAGACCCATGTAGCTAATGCGAAAAGTTGCCAAATCGCCATGCGTAAAATGCATGTGCTTTTCGGACAACAAATTGTGCAAAAAATTGTTCAAAATTGGAGAAAATCCTTGTCGGTGAAGTTTACCCGAAAGAATGTCAATAGAAACGGAATCAAAAGCCCCCTTAATGTCCAAGAACGCAGACGCCATTTGTTCTTTACGAGCATACGCCAGCTGAATATCTGTTGAAAGCAACGCAAGACAATCATTCGTCCCTTTGGCACGGCGGAAGCCAAATTGAGTTTCTGATAGTAGACCATTTGATTCGACCCAGTGGTCTAAACGACGGAGTATCATTTTTTCCATCAATTTCCGGATACAGGATAGCATTGCAATCGGCCTATAAGAGTTGTGATTAGAAGCTGGTTTCCCTGGTTTTTGGATGGCGATCACCTTCACTTGCCTCCAATCCTGCGGTACAATGTTTTGCTCCAGGAACTTATTGAACAAGTTCAACAAGCGCCTCTTGGCATTGCCGGGTAGATTCTTCAACAAGTTGAATTTGATTCTATCTAATCCAGGCGCGTTATTGTTACAGGACAGGAGGGCAACTGAAAATTCTGCCATCGTAAAAGGTGATTCTATCGCGTCGTGGCCCGGAGACGCATCGCGAACAATATTTTGCTCAGGAACAGAGTCCGGACATACTTTCCTGGCAAAATCAAATATCCACCTACTTGAAGACTCCTCGCTTTCGTTGACCGTTACGCGATTCCGCATTCTTCGGGCTGTGTTCCAAAGAGTGCTCATCGATGTCTCCCTCGACGTCTCGTTCACGAACCGACGCCAATATCCACGTTTCTTTGCTTTAGCCAAGCTTTTAAGCTTGGTATCAAGCTCCGAATACCGTAAATAGTCGCCAGGTATACCTCCCGTCTGGTAGGCCTTAAACGCGTCGGATCTTTGCGTGTAGACATCGGAGCACTCTTGGTCCCACCACGGAGTGGGAGGCCGTTCTTTGATCGTTACGCCGGGATATTTCTTCGTTTGGGCTTGCAACGCGGCGTCGAGAATCAAGCCCGCGAGGAGGTTGTATTCTTCAAGTGGTGAATGATGTTGAATCGACTCGACCGCTTTTGAAATCATTTCCTCGTATAACTTCCAATCGACATTTCGTGTGAGGTCATACGGAATGTCAATTGGTCGCATGCGAGTTGACCCGTTAGTAATTGAAATAAGAATAGGCAGATGGTCGCTACCGTGAGGATCGAGGATTACCTTCCATGTGCAATCCAACCGTAGCGACGTCGAACATAAGGATAGATCCAAAGCGCTTGGGCGCGCTGGAGGTTTCGGGATACGTGTCATTTCACCGTTGTTTAAAATAGTCATGTCGAAGTCATCGCAAAGGTTATAGATTAAAGAGGAGCGGTTATCATTGTATGGGGAACCCCAAGCCACGCCATGAGAGTTGAAGTCTCCCAAAATCAAACGTGGCGAGGGAAGAAGTTCTATTAAATCAAAGAGCAGCCGTTGCCCAACCTGTGCTCTGGGGGGAATATATATTGAGGCAATACAAAGCTCTTTACCTTGTATTGTCATTTGACATGCGACAACTTCGATGCCTGGAATCGAGGGGAGGTTAATACGATAGAAAGAATAGCACTTTTTAATCCCTAAAAGTACTCCTCCATATGGGGTGTCTCGATCAAGGCGAATAATATTAAAATCATGGAAGTTGAGATCAATATTTGAAGTAAGCCAAGTTTCACAAAGGGAAAATGCATCGCATTTGTTTTTATTTATCAAAACTTTAAACGAATCAATTTTTGGTAAAATACTTCTACAATTCCACTGTAAGACAGAGATAGAATCCTTCATATACGCAGTTGAATTAGGCATCGAAGGATACAATCGCTGCAAGGAGAGGCCATTGGGCAGTCAACTGCTTCAAAAATGATCTAACTGTTGGGAGGAATGCTGTAAGAAAAATTTTAATTGGATCGGGTACATTGAAAGTTTCAAAAATCCAGTCCACAATGTCAGAAAATTTCACTAATCCAGAGTTTGTTTCATCAACTGGGAGTGTAAAAGGAGCAACTGGGGTTTTAGATGTTCCTGGCAGTGCTGGGAACTCCTTCTGGGACTTTAAATTTGCCAGCCCAGGAGGAGTTTGCTTCGGTTTTTCCGCAGCACTGTTTGGTTTGTTTGTAACTTTCATTTCACTTTGAGAAATCTTAGGACCTTTTCTGGGAAGTTTAGGAGAGGAAACATTTTTCCTCTTTCTAGACTCCCCAGGATTGGCGTAAGATGCTCCCGCTGGTGAATCGTCAGAATCGGTTTCATCAGAGGACAACAGATCGAAGGGGTTCGAAGTAACGGGAGAAGTGGTAACGGTCTTCTTCAGCATGTCAGCGTAGGAACGCTTTGAACGCTCTTTGAGAGACCGTTTTATTTTATCCCTGCGCTGCATGTACACCGCACATGTCGAGAGCTCATGCAGATTTTCTCCGCAGTGAATACACTTTTCAGCGTTAACACTGCAAGAATCTTCCGCATGAGACTCCCCACACTTGCCACAACGTGCCTTATTGCAGCAGTAGGCGGCTGTATGGCCTAACTGCTTGCAATTCAGGCAGTTCATGACGCGGGGCACGTAGAGCCTCACAGGGAGACGAACCCGGTGGATCGAGACGTGGCTTGGTAGTGCAGACCCGGCGAACGTAACTCGAAACGAGTCTGACGGAGTGTTTACTGTTTTGCCACCGATGATCGATGCTGACCGCAATTGCTTGCAGTCGAGCACCTTTACTTCGGGACACGTTTTGTTCTTAAAGCACCCTTTGGCACTTTGCAGTATACACTCGACGGACAGACTCGAATCGGTTATGACACCGTCGATCTCCACGTCTCGTGCGGGTATGTAAACGCGATACTCGCGTGTGAAGAGCTCAGAGCAAGCTATATCGTTGGCCTCTTTCAGGTTACCGACCACGACACGGAGCTTGTTAGGCCGGACCTTGGAAATTTCGGTCACGCCCTTGTACTCCTTCGTCAGGTCTTTAGAAATCTGCAAGAGGTTCAACTTTTTCGATTTCGGTCCTGCCTTTGGCCGAAAATAAACAGTATAGCTGCCCTGGGCTCCGTCTGGGTAAAGCCTGGGGCGAGGGGGGACTGAAGAATGAACAGGGGAGGGGGTAACAGAAGGGTCAGGGTCAGAGGGGTTCGGGGATGGTGGCGCGGGAGGCGAGGGATCTACATCCATCGCGCTAAGTCTAGCGCACTAGCGCTGACAAGAACACGTACCTTTTTATTTCTCCCTTCCAGTAAGGTTGGTTGTCCGATCGTTCGAAGTAGCAGCCGTTACAGCCAGCAGCACCAATACAGCAGCACCAAACAGCCACCAGCAGCGAGCCAGGTGTGAGATCACTCCACACAGCGATACAACTCGCTGACACTGATGGCTTCTTCTTTTTCCTCGTTTGTGTCTCGTCCACTGCTGTAGCACAATCCAGCCAGCAGCCAAATCGGCTTACGCACCAGCTAGCAGTCACGATGCGAAACAGTTGCACAAAGGCACGACCTTGAACCCGGATTTATTTCACTCGACCAGGCAAACAATGCCAACACTTGTTCACACGTCTTTTGTTTTATACTCTATCGGACCGATCACCAAACACGTCCAGTACTGATGCGTGTTCGGCACGGAATGAAGACGCCACGATTATCGAGCAACAAAGCAGCGGCGCGAAATCTACAGTTCACGCCGTCAGGGACAGGAAGAGTACACCGTATCAGCGAAATTCAAGAAGGTAAGAAACCGAAGACACCATGTTGGCAATGCGGTTCCCAATCCGCACGAGGCTCACAAATGACATACGCCTTTTGTCTCAATATTGCTCCCCAAACGTTATTTAACAGATATGGAAGCAATTTTTGTAATAGAGTAACTATTACTTTTTATAGAAAAGTTTGTGTGAATTTTCTTACAAAAGACACTAAAGATACGATAAAAAAAAAAAAACAAACATTTCCTACTTTTATCTCTGTGGCAATTGAATTACAATTTATTAGTTTTTCTCCAAAGAGTCACAGAAAGATTTATTTTGTTTTGGAAGCATGAGAATTTTTTTCATAAGGGGCCATCCACATACCACGTGGACAGATTTTTAACGATTTTGACCCCCCCCCCCCTCCGTGGACAACTGTCTATATAAATTCTAAAAAAATTGTAGGGACCGTGGTATGTGGATTGTTATGGTGACTTTGGTAATTACCTCTTTTAGTTTGAGTAAATATTAGGAAAAGTAAACATTGGGCTTTGACCGACAAATTTTACTGTTTGGTCACCGTGACTTTTGAAAGGAAATATGTGTCGAATGTTGTTAAAGGAGAATACACTAAAGTCGCTTTTTACGCGGAGGATACAAACCGCGTAAAAAACGCGTAAAATCCGGAATCCGAGTAAAAAACGCGTAAATTCCGAAATCCGCGTAAAAAAACGCGTAAAAAGCGACCTTAGTTGTGTGATCTTTTTTGAAAAACATCTTATTAACTTTGTCACATAAATTCAAGTAATAAGTAAAAAAGAAAATATTAGTTCAATATGAAGGGAATATGTCCTCAGTCCAACGTTCGATTAGTATTGTCTCACAAGAGTCCCCGTATTTATTGATCTTCATTAAAGAATTTAGAAATGATCACTCTCGAAAACAATTATTCTTTTTAGAGAGGTCACCAAAAATTATTGGTGACGAATACCTTTAGTTTTTTTTAGGTTCATCAAGATGGGGGCGATGATTACTAAAAACATAAAATGTAAATGTTTTAAAATTAAAACATAATATGATTTGTGAATTTTCCTCGAAAATTTTCATATATTTTGTAACAATGTTAAACCAGAAGTTGCATCCGAACAAAAATATGATTAAAAAGGGGAATGAAATTATTTTTTTTTGTTTCTGGAATATTTTAAATTTTCTGAATATTATCTAAACTTAGTTTTTCTGAGGGCGCATGAAAATTTTAAGAGGTAGACGATGAACTTTCACCACGAAAATGAAGATGTATTTGGAAAAGACTTAAGGCATTTATCGCAATTTTAACTTGTTGTATGTCATTAGTTTATATGTACACATTCAGTCATTTCTGATTTTTATCATCGAAAAAAAACATAGTTTGTAATAGATGGTCACGAATGTAATAATTTATTCTAGAACTTTGTCACGAGAAATATTCATGAATGTATTGATGAAAATACGACTCGCGATAACAATTCGAAAATAAAAAACCTTTCTGGTTTCTCCTATAAATATCACCAAGTTATTAATACGATGAATCAGAATATTTCTAACAAACCACTTTGTGACAATTACTAAAAGTTTGTATAAGGCTCTAAACCCCGCCTTTTCGACGCTTTTTAAGCATATTGCGTTTACTGATCGCCTGAATGGGCATGCTCAGCAGCACGGCTAGCTACAAACCCACCCGTGACAAGTGGGCACAAAGACTAATAAAATTGCCCGTGCGAAATGGGTACAAAGCTACCACATATAATCCTCAACTGCTAACGCTAATTACTCACGATTGTTTCACTGTTGCTCCGTCTAGTCCGTCGCGATCGTCATCCTAATAAGGTTGGCTGTGTGAGTGATCACTACACGTTCTTATTCTTCACAGCTATTCCTCCGCTGCCACGGTCAACGCAAGATGGCGGCCAGTATGCCACCGCGTTAATATCCCATGCGGAACAGCCTGCTTGCCAGGCCGGTTGCGGCGACTTGGCCTGCAGGCCGAAGCTTTTCGTCTCCTGCGCGCACCAGGAGTCACACCACGGATACAAAACCTGTAACACTCGCGCTATTCATGCGTTTTCAGGCAGGCCAACACTCACCGCACGTTTCCCACCTCGTTTTCGCAAATTCCGCATACAGACCGCCTTGCCGTGCAAGGGTCACCTCGTTTTCGCGCGGCCGGTATGTTGCTTTTCCGTGATTCACTAGAACCCGTTTTACCTGGGTTTTCTTCCCAAAATATGATGGCGCACCGCACTGCGCTTTTGGTTTTATCGCGACTCGCCACCACCTCGCTGTACTTGTGTACACCGCGACGGCTCAACCAGAAGAGAGCTCAAACGTTGCCGCTTTCGCTTCACGGAAGTTCTTTTTCCCTTTTTCTGTGGCTGTCATCGTTTTGACGTTTCTTTTTCTTGAATGTCCCTTGTGGCAGACTTCAGGATTATGTGTTTTTATAGCAGCATGAAGAGGAACCGTTCGCAAGCGACGTATCGATTGACATTTGGGTTATTTCTTACGCTAATTTAGCCCATGAAGTGTTGTGATGAGCTGACTTTATTCTTAAACGTAACACAACTCTACCGTAGCGGAAGAATTTTTTGTGAATCGGGGATCAACCGATTCACAAAAAATTCAAAAAATCATCCTCCTGGATGTTAGTCAGAGACTTAACAACTCACATAACTCTTGAGCAAACCTCCAGTTTCAAACGACCAAATGGATAACATACTATATACGCAAGCCTCGTCTGCTTGCCAAATCTTAATCTCCCATCATGCCTACTCTATATTATCATAATCATAATGCTCATAAGCGCCAGCTGCTTCTGGCAGAAATGCTACTACCTAACCAAATGTCTCTGACCAAGTCCTTGTTCAACTTTTCTCAAATTCGTGCCCACTACGGCACACATTTAATCGGATTCTAGCCTATGATATAACTATATAGGCTCAATCTCACAAAAACAAAAAAAAATTACAAATTAGTATTTGGCGTAATGTGCCAACATTAACATATTTACAAGAACGAAATTGGGTTTGTGATGATGATGATGATGATGATGATGATGATGATGATGGTCCCGCCACATACCCCTACAAAGGTTTGAGCTGGACGATTTATCTATAGATAATTAATGTAATCACAATTTCAATCAGTTAAAGCAAAGCAAAGCCTTGGTGCTACATTCCGATTCGGAACTTGACCTTCTGTTTATTTATACACAGACTTCACAGCCGACTATTTAGTGTACAGGACAATTGCGGGGCTAGCGCTACGATCCTACTGACACTAACAGTCTCTCCCGAGACGAGACTCGAACCTACGACGACTGGCTTGTTAGGCCAGCATCGTACCTCGAGACCATCTGGGAGATTTCAATCAGTTATACAAAAAAAAAACGAACTGATTCCATTTCCAGATATAAACTCCTTCAAAAACTGTTTACTTGATTCACATCGGTAAAGACGTGAATTGCTGTAGAGCTACACAAAGCTAGCACAGGGTTTTCATGACCTTCAGTCAGACTAACCACAACTACTTCATGTATATTCTCTAAGCATTCAAATAACAATTGAGTTTAAATTGTGAAAGAATCAATTTATATCTGACTTCCGCGCGCGAGGCTCAAACTTATGTAGACACTTTCTATTATTTTTTAAGCTACAACAACATAAAGGAAAAAAATATCCATCATCACCACCGCGACGAACACAGTAGTTTTGTCATTATATGTTAAAAAAAGATCCAATATAAAATATAAATAAAATTTTACAAATCCGTTGTTTAAACTTCGTCATATAAACTCTCGTCATTGTTAAAAGCTTTTAAATTTCGTTCTGTACAACAGAAACTTTCACGTGTGAAATACATTGTCTCTTGAACTCCGCAAGTGTTGGTGCACGTTTAACATGTCTTGGCATCGAATTGAAAAAAATTATACCTTTATAAAATAATGAATTCTGTGAAGCTCTGGTTAAAAAGAAAGGTGTTCTTATTTCATCCGCGTTTCTAGTGTTATATCTATGAAAATCACTTCCTCTTTCAATTCGATCACACAAATATTGAGGTAGCAAACCATCAATTATTTTAAAAATGAACACCATGGACAAATAAACAATTCGTTGCTTCACGGATAACCATTGCAAAGCGTCCAACATAAAAGCAGAGGAAGTTAATCTATCACAGTTTAAAATCAAACGCATTATTCTATTCTGCAAACGCTGTAACCTCAATAATTGTGTGTTATTGGCCAAATACAAAAAGGTAGGGCAAAAATCCAAATGGGGCGAGATGATTGACTTGTATAGCTGTATTTTACTACTAATTGTTAATTCGTTTTTCAAACGGCATAATATTCCATACTTCTTGGCAATTTTCTTGATAACATTGTCAATGTGAGCGTTGAACTTTAGGTTGTCATCAATAATCACGCCAAGATATTTAACCCCCGAACGCGACCAATTGTCTCATCATCTATTATAACAGAGACATCGTCATTTACCACGGTGCGCGAGAAAATCATAAATTTAGTTTTATCAATATTCAATTTCAATTGCTTATACTTCATACTTCAGCCATCTGCTTAGAGAACGTAAATCTTCATTCAAGTGTGAAACAGCTTCTTCTGAATTTTTAGCTGCAATGAACAACACAGTGTCATCGGCAAAAAGATTTATGTCACAGAAACGTAAAACTCGCCGCATGTCATTTATATACATAATAAATAAAAGGGGCCCTAATACACTTCCCTGTGGAACTCCAAGATCATTCTCCACGGGACCAGATACAGAATCATTAAAAACAGTCCGTTGAGTTCTGTCAGACAAATAGCTTTCAAACAATCTGAATGCAGTACTCGAAATTCCAAAGCGCTTGATTGTGTTCAACAATAAGGGCCTAGAAATTGTTTCAAAAGCGCGTTTCAGATCCAAAAATACAGCAACTATTGTGTCTCTATTTTCTAAGTTATCTTTCCATTTTGCAAGAACTAAATTCAACGCGGTTTCACACGAATGGCCTTCCCGGTAGCCAGATTATTCCGGAATTAATAACGAGTTACTATTTAAATATTCTAACAGCTGACCTCTAACAACAAGTTCCAATATCTTTTCTAACGTGTGTAACATATTGATGGGACGAAACTCTTCGGCTTTAATCGTTCCAGCAACCCTTTGAATCGGAACAACCAACGATTCTTTCCACACTTTAGGCACGTGCCCAGTTAGCAATGACTCATCAATAAGGTTCAGCAGAGTGTGACCAATAACATTAAAGCAATCTTGAATAACCCTAGCATTTACATTGTCTACGCCAGCCGTTTTACCTAATGAAAAATAAATATTTTTAAGGTCATCCATTGTGATTGGGTGAAAACCATCAAATCTACTATTAACGTTAGTCGGCTGTTTTATTTCATCCGGTTCATCGACCAGTTCAATTGATTGATTGATCAATGAAACACTATTGATGAAATAATCATTAAACTTACTAGCAATTATTTGTTCTGTTTGTTCTAATGTGCCATCAACAGTTATGGACCGCGGTTTACAATTACTAGGTTTTAATAAAGATTTCAAAATTTTCCATAACTCTTTGCTGTTGTTTTGATGCTGAGTAATTTTTCTCTGGATATATTCACAACGCGTCTTTTTTAACGCTTGTGAATATTTATTACGCGCGATTGTGTACTCATTCCAATGACTCTGACTATTTGATCTACAAAACTTTTTGTACAATTTATCCCTCTTGCGCTTAAGACGCAAAAGATCCAAATTGTACCAGCTGTTCGCGTTCTTTAAGGTTACAAATTTATGTTCAACTAATTGATTCGTACACGTTTTCAAAATACTAGTAAGAACAGCTGCAGAATCATCTAAATTACCGGACGCGATTGGAAAATCCAAGCTTCTTTCAGCATTTCAATTTTTTTAAATCATTTTTCTCACTCAAGTTGTCTAATACAGTGATCACTAATGTCTCATGATCGGTTATTTTCATATCAGAATCCGTTACTGAACAAATGGAATCCAAATTGGAATAAACATGATCAATCAAAGTTCTACTTCGCTGGGAAATACGTGTAAATTCATTAACGCTTTGTTTTAAATTGAAAGATTCTACTAAACGCTTCAAATGTTTCGAATTTGTATTATCTCGCCAGTTGATATTAAAATCGCCAGTCAATATATTCAGTTTACTATAATCGAGAAATTCATCAAGCAAATTTTCCAATATTTCAAGGAAACGGTGATCACTAGCATTGGGAGAATGATACAAAACACCAAAATTACCCACCTTCATACCACGTACTACTGTTATGCCCAAGAACCAATTGCCATCCTTCGCTTCGTTTCGGCAAAGCTCGAATTGAACTGATTCTCTGACATAAATAGCAACACCGCCAGTTTGTCTAGAATGTGATAAACAAGCAGCCACATTATATCCAGGAATACTATATTGATCATATGCTTCAATATCGACAATATGAGTCTCTGATAAGAACACTAAAAGTGAACGTTTATCTTCAACAATCTGACGTAATGCAACGTAGTTTGTTGTCAACCCCGCAATATTCAAATACAAAAATTCAAACTTATTCACATTCTTCTTGGAACTTGTTTGCTATTTATTGAAACACAAGCTGCTTTTCTTTTGATTGAATAATCTTTTATATATCAAGCATTCTGAACTAAATGCGGCATGGTTGACGTCCAAATTCATGTTACGCTCTTTATTCGTCTTCAAACAATTAACGCATTTCAAAACAGTAGACGTGCATTCAGATGTTTTGTGTTTTAGGCTACACCTGGAACACGTATCACAATTTTTGCAATCCATGCTCTTGTGCCCCAATTCTCCACATTTGAAGCATCTCAAAACATTTACCGCGGGAAATACTAAGCACCGATCAAATTCTACATTTACTTGCTTAGCAGATAACAAGCTGTTATACGTTTCCAAATCAACCTCTATTACCGCGCTATACTTGTTATACCGAAAGCGTGGATTTTCATACGAGTTTATTACTTTTACATCATTAATTTTGATACCTTCATTTTGACTCTTTAAAAAGTCAATGAAAACATCAGGAGAAAGATTCTCGCTCATGCCCACTATTTTCAATCTCGGCACCGACGTGGGAACAACAGCACTGTAGTTTTCACCCAGATTGCTTTCAATGCCATTTTTCAACTTATCAATATTTTCGCCAACAGCGCATTCAACAATAATGGAACCATCTTTACCGTTCCTAAAATTACTCACTTTGTGTGTTTTTGGATCTAATTTTGTTTTCAAAAACTTCCGAGTTTCCTCGCAAGCTTGCTTGGACTCTTTCGGTTTGATCACAATGACCGGACGAGTCTTATGTTTAACGGGCTTAAAACCATCATTAATATTATTATTATTACTAATACTCGTTTTAATACTTTTACGGCGACCCTCCACGACTTGCGCAAAAGTCACGCCGTCATCAAAAACATCATCACTATTATCGTCATCAATTCTACGCTTCTTGCCGATTTGGTCCGATTCAGAAGGAACCGTCCCATTCCGCGCGCGGGCATCATTAATTGCAGCTTTATTTTGACGCGTATTTAATTCCAAAACCGAATTGTTCAATCTATCAAATTTCTCACAAAATAATTTTTCAAGAGATTCATTTACATTTAATCTCAATTGTTCCATACCGAAATTCAACGCGCTGTTTATCTGGGCCGATATTTGATCCCGCATTTCAATGACCGAATCAGAGAGAGAAGATAATTTCTTCATCTCTTCTTCAATACGCTTGATGTCCGGTATCAAATGTTGCCCACCACAACACTGGTTTGATAAACATTCGTCACACTTGAAGCAAAGATTATCATTATCTGTAACTATCTTTGCCGTTGCCTTGGTGAGTCCAGTACACTTGTAGTGAAACAAACGTGCACAGTTGAAGCCCACACATTTAAACGGCAAATCCGATAGGACAATTGCCGTACCACAGCCAGAGCAAATCATCGCACACAACACACGTTAACACGGGACGCTATACCAATAGACATGCAGAGAAACAAGAGACAGAGGCAAAAAAAATGATCGCCACCACCGCTGCTTTGAAAGCGTCGGGGGGGATTTTATTTTAACAAACTTTAACGCGAACTTGCTGCTTAAAGCAACTGTTCTTGTACTTAGCCTTTTGTAGATTCACTACCGGCACACGTTAGAATATATCTACCGTGAATCACTTCACTATTTCACACGTAAATTAACAATTATATATCACCACAAAATAACATCAACTACTCTGTTCGCCATCAAAAGAGATCATAAGAGATAAATCTGAGAAGAGCTGAATTTAGGCAACCCAATCGTCATGAGCCCAGAACAAGGGTTTTACCGCGCCCTTGATTCGCGTTACTTTTGTTTGTGAATTTCATGACGACCCTCAGAATTTAACCTTTGAGAACGCATTCGAAATTACTGGATACACAACAGAAAATTTTTTGGGCTTTGAACTAGATTACGCTAAGATGTTGCTGGCTTCTAACTTCACTCCTATGGTTTCTGTTTTGTTGATAGTGGCCGTAAGCTTCCACTTTCTGTCGCCACGGTTCAACCGCCGATCTCGAGGCTTCCGCACCTCCTATCCAGGAACTTATTGAAGTGTTGTGAACCTCCCTGCGAACAGTTTCCAGCCCGGCAGGGTACGATTTCTCCCGAATCGCGAACGGCGAGCGGTTTTGAGTTACCACTTTTGTTTCCCCCCCTTTGTTTCAGGTGCATCGATCTCTAGTTGTAGGCACGATCTGGAACTTTGCTCCAGACAAGATGGTCCGATTTATGCTGTTCAGGTGGAGAGGTAGTTTTTCAAAATGTTGTTGCTCATCACACCTGACACTTGGGTTTTTCCCGGCTGTTACGCGGTATTTTGGCAGCAATTTGCTTATTCGTTGACAGGTCTAGCCTGTGGACATAGCTTGAGCAAGTTGAGTTATATTCCATCTCGAATTATAGCGTAAAGGCTAAAATAATCACAAAACCCAAATTTTCTATTTAATTACAAACTTCAAATTTCGCTAACGGTAGTTCAACGTTGTGGATTTTTATGTTGGGCGCCAATATTGCGTTTACTGATCGCCTGAATGGGCATGCTCAGCAGCACGGCTAGCTACAAACCCACCCGTGACAAGTGGGCACAAAGACTAATAAAATTGCCCTTGCGAAATGGGTACAAAGCTACCACATATAATCCTCAACTGCTAACGCTAATTACTCACAATTTCACTGTTGCTCCGTCTAGTCCGTCGCGATCGTCATCCCAATAAGGTTGGCTGTGTGAGTGATCACTACACGTTCTTATTCTTCACAGCTATTCCTCCGCTGCCACGGTCAACGCAAGATGGCGGCCAGTATGCCACCGCGTTAATATCCCACGCGGAATAGCCTGCTTGCCAGGCCGGCTGCGGCGACTTGGCCTGCAGGCCGAAGCTTTTCGTCTCCTGCGCGCACCAGGAGTCACACCACGGATACAAAACCTGTAACACTCGCGCTATTCATGCGTTTTCAGGCAGGCCGACACTCACCGCACGTTTCCCACCTCGTTTTCGCAAATTCCGCATACAGACCGCCTTGCCGTGTAAGGTTCCGCGATTCACTAGAACCCGTTTTACCAGGGTTTTCTTCCCAACCGGCACCACGACCTTTCACTCGTTTAATATGATGGCGCATCGCACTGCGCTTTTGGTTTAATCGCGACTCGCCACCACCTCGCTGTACTTGTGCACACCGCGACGGCTCAACCAGAAGAGAGCTCAAACGTTGCCGCTTTCGCTTCACGGAAGTTCTTTTTCCCTTTTTCTGTGGCTGTCATCGTTTTGACGTTTCTTTTTCTTGGATGTCCCTTGTGGCAGACTTCACGATTATGTGTTTTTATAGCAGCATGAAGAGGAACCGTTCGCAACCGACGTATCGATTGACATTTGGGTTATTTCTTACGCTAATTTAGCCCATGAAGTGTTGTGATGAGCTGACTTTATTCTTAAACGTAACAAGCATTCCTGACCATTTACAGAACATATTCTTCATACGAATATAAATCTTCTCTGAAAGGTCACCAACATGTCATTTGTGCGGACTGGGTTAAATGCATTTTGTGAAGGACCGCTTTCTCAAAAACTGCGTTGGGCACAAAGAAGCATACTGTTCCTGTTCGATGAGCTTCTGAATCTTTAGGTGCTAAAACAATCGAAATGGGACGAAAACTGCAAACGGTATAAGAATTTTAATTTGCGAGTACTCGAGAACTCCGTTGGGCGCGTTAAGATCCTTTTTTTTTCGAGCACATAACGGTTTCAAACTGCTTACTCCACAAAAAATAACGTTTTATTAAATAAAAATTCTCTGCCTCCCCACGCAAAACGGAGTAACTACGGCTCTAGTCCAACCTCGAATGAAAATAGATGTTCTTTAGTAAAAACTCTTAAGTTCGTTTAAACCTTTGGACATATCAGTGATCAACACTAAATTTCATTTTTTTATGAACACTTAACTGAAATTAACTGTAATTTAATTTACACTAAACGTACCGTAGAAAGATAACAATAACAATGTCGTTAATTAAAAATCATCTTCTTTTTATCCTCCGCAAATCTCTCCAGTGCTAATTCAATAATTTTTTCACGATTGTTGCTAACCATCTGCCGATGAACACTCAGCAAGCAGAGAGCACTCAACCGCTGTTCAACCATTGTTGACTTCAGCCAGGTTTTCACCAGACGTAATGTGCTGAACGAGTGCAATTTCAATTGCTTTCTCAGTCGCAGGAAAGAAATAACGGGTTTCAGCTAGCAGGTCTACAAGATCCAGCTCTTCCAAATTCTTACGATCTGCTCTCATGTTGCTGCAATGTTGATACCAAACTTTCATCTCTCCAACAAAACTGTCAATTTCGTAAAAAATTACTAAACTTTTGGTTTTGCGCTTGAACTCTTCCAACGACATGCGTATTACGTTAGCGGGATGCAACAAGGACAACGCGCAGGCAGGTGCAGTATCTTCACCGAACCGTATTTCCAGTGCTCGGTTCCAATACTCCAAGCTAGTTGATGCAGGCGGATTTGCCCGGTACTTTTTGTCCTTGGTGGATCAACTGGAAAACCTGTGCAATTCCATGCAACAAGCATTTCAATCAATTATTTTTCATCTGGCTGATACTTTACACAGATGATGCCTAAAGATGTCGTTTTGTGCTATTAGAATTATTGAAAAGAAAATTCTGCACTAATGTCAAAAACTAGGGGGGGGGGGGAACGCCCCCCCTGCCCCCCTCTGGCTACGCCTATGGGTACGGGTAGTAGGAAAAAAAATTCGGGTTTGGGTCGGGTACAGGTATTTTAAACAAACCCGACTTCCGGTTTGGGTCGTGTACGAGTAACATATTTCCCATACCCGATCATCTCTATCGCAGCCTGTTTAGTGTACAGGACAATTGCGGGGCTAGCGCTACGATCCTACTGACACTAACAGTCTCTCCCGAGCCGAGACTCGAACCTACGACGACTGGCTTGTTAGGCAAGCATCATACCTCGTGACTATCTGGGAGAATCTCCTAGAATTGCCAAATACGATTCAATAAAGGTATTTCCACTCTTCGCGTTCCAAAAATAGCGATGTTGAATTTCAAGTAAATGAATTTCATAATGATAAGAGTGTGTATTGAATTTGACGTAATATTTTTGAAATGAGTTGTGCTAAAGAGGTAGTAAAATAAAAGAAATGCTTCCCAATTTCAAACAATGTTATTTCGAGTAACGCGGAGAACGTTCAACAAATAAAAATGATGTTGAGGCCACAATTTTTATTCTAAGCAGTTGGTTTTAAACAGTCTGTGGGTTACGTTTCTTTACAAAACTTTTCAACCACATATTAAACTAATTAATCTTTACTCTATACCTATAAATGCGAATGTCTATCTGTCTGTTTGTTCCCTACAGACTTAAATACTACAGAACCGATTACCGCGAAAATTTGTGCACATCGGTTTTCGAGTACGGAGAGTAATACTAAAACATTAGTTTTGCTCTATCTCAAAGGGTAGGCAAAGGGTAGGGCAACGGGGAAACTTTCTCCCCGATAACCGTTCAAATTTATATACAGATGTTTTTGAGTCTGAGATATATTATTGCGAACCTACTGTCCGACGACCATTTTGAAATTTGTTATTTGTGAACTCCTAAACACCTAGCTCGATTACCGTACCAATTTGTATGAGTGGGTTTTCTAGTAAGTTTCTACAACACTAATTTTTCTGTATCTCAATGCCGTAGTGAGAAGGTGGGTGTATTGGATTTCATTTTTCGTAAATTATTAAAAAGCTTATCATGAAAATTTATATACAGGTGTTTTCGAGTATGAGACGTGATTTGGGGACATAATTCTGTTATTTGAAACTCTGCTATATCACACTGACGCAGTTAAGAGGAAAAAGAAGGGGGGGGGGATGAATGTTGTCAACCTTTATTAATTTTAAAACCGCCTAACCGATTATTATTTATGTCGGTGAATACTCGTCATATATTATATGAGCAATTCTCGCTGAAACCATCCACTGGTGACATGAGGTCTTTAAAAAACGATATTTTTGTGTTTAAATAATTAAAAGTAGTGAACAAATGAGAAAACTACTTTGGTAAGTTCATATTGATGGACCCCTCGGGCACAAATCGGTTAAATTGTTTTAACAACAAAAAAAGATTTTTGAGCAATTCTTGATCTTTTTATTGATTTATTTCTCTTGAATTTGTCATTGAATCCCCTGCAACCAACACATAGTTTTAAAGAGAAATGATAGTGCTTTCATTTGAAGTAGAAAAAAATTGGCCGCCTCAGTTAAAAAACTGAGAAAAAATGCTTTAAGATACATTCAAAACATTAGGTGAGCATTGAGTTTACCTTGTCATTCTGGTCACTTTTCAAAATCGAGCTTCAAACAGTTCAACGCATGACGCGCAGCTAATATCAAATCAACGCAATATGCTGAGTCTGTGGTGTGCGTATGATATGGACAGTCAGTATTTCTAGTTCACAGGTAGTAAGTGGAGGAGCATGGGAGTGAAGAAATAAACAATAAGAATGCAGTGAAAAGGGGTCAAAGATACGATTTTTTGCTTTACGTAATTTGTGAACAGACCCAAAGTCACACAGGCATTGGGCCATCCACATTCCACGTTGACAACTTTGGAGAGGGGGGTCTGTGTGATGTCCACGGTCCATACAAAATGTTGAGAATTTATATGAGCAGTTTTGGGGGAGGGGAAGGGGGGTGGTAACAAAATCCTTAAAATTCCATTCACGTGGAATATGGATGGCCCCTAATATACACTACACACAGACACCCACCACAGGCTCAGCATATTGCGTTGATTTGATATTGGCCGCGCGTTGAACTGTTTGAAGCTCGATTTTGAAAAGTGACCAGAATGACATGGTAAACTCAATGCTCACCTAATGTTTTGAATGTATCTTAAAGTATTTTTTCTCTGCTTTCCAACGGTGATGTCAAATTTAAAATTGGTGGTTGCAAAGTTGCTCAAAAACACGTTTTGCTTATGAAATCCAAGATGGCGGCGAGATCCAAAATAGCGACCAATTCTATTCTACTCTAAATAAAAGCTATTCCTCTTTAAAACGATGTGTTGGTTGCAGGGAGTTCAATGACAAATTCAAGAGAAATAAATCAATAAAAAGATCAAGAATTGCTCAAAAATCAATTTCTGTAAAAACCGTTGACCCGATTTGTGCCCGAGGGGTCCATCAATATGAACTAACCAAAGTAGTTTTCTCATTTTTTCACTACTTTCAATCATTTAGACACAAAAGTATCCTTTTTGAAAAACCTCACGTCATCAGTGGGACGGTTTCAGCGAGAATTGCTCATATCTATCTCATAAATGTGGGAAGAAAAAGAACGGGAGGAGGAAGTAGTAACAACAAATTTGTTCGTTGTCTAGTCCTAAACGCCAAACATGAGCACTTTTGAATACTAAACATGAACATTGTGTAATTATGTATATGCGGGTTTCCAAATGCGAGGTTTATTAATTTTTCTGTACCTCAACGACGTAGTTAAAGAGAGGGGAGAATTACAATAACCTCCATTATTTTTGAACCGCCAAATAGTTTATCTTGAAAATATATCTTAATCTATCTTTATCTATCTTTATCTATCTTTATCTATCTTTATCTATCTTTATCTATCTGTATCTATCTTTACCTAGGAGTTTTTGCGTATCGGAAATGTTTCTAAGATTTTAGTGTCGCTTTATTCCACTAGCGTGTACAAGGGAAGGGAAGAGGGGAGAATTTTTTGTATTGCAAAGTAGGATCGTTAATTCCTATCATCATTTTAATTCTGGAGTACCACAAGGCAGTAATATGGGGCCGCTTCTTTTTCTTCTTTATTTTAACGACGTGGCATTGCTATTAGGAGCTGGGTGCAAGCTGGTTTACGCCGATGACTTAAAATTGTATTTGGCTGTGCGGTCCGTAGATGATTGTCGTGAATTACAGAGACTGCTGGATGTTTTTATTAATTGGTGTCGCAGAAATTGGCTCATAGTTAGTATTGCAAAATGCCAGGTCATGACATTCCATCGCACTGCGAAACCTATTCAGTTCGATTATGTGATTGATGGACACGTACTCAAAAGAGTTGATCACGTGAATGACCTCGGTGTCTTACTTGACGCTAAGCTAAATTTTAACTTGAACCGCTCATCTATTATTTCCAAGGCAACTCGACAGCTCGGTTTTATTAGTAAAATAGGACGTGAATTTAAGGATCCGTACTGTTTAAAGGCTTTATACTGCTCACTTGTTAGACCATTGTTGGAAAATGCGTGTTTGATTTGGTCTCCTTATCAACTTGCTTGGACTTTAAGGATCGAACGAGTACAAAAAAGGTTTATCCGGTTGGCTTTGAAAAATCTTCCCTGACGTGATCTTGCTAATCTCCCTCCGTATTCCGAGAGGTGTCGCCTTATTAATCTTGATACGCTTGAGCGACGCAGGAAAATTCAACAAGCCGTGTTCGTGGCCAAGGTTTTAAATGGCGAAGTCGACTCCCCGAGAATCCTCTCTTTGCTGAACTTTCGTGCACCGCAACGGTCACTTCGATCTGCTGGTTTACTTCAACCCAATGTACATCGCACTTTGTTCGGATATAATGAACCTGTCACTGCATGTGTTCGAGCTTTCGCTCAAGTAGAGGAGATCTTCGAGTTCGGCGAACCGTCACATAAATTTCTTCAGAAAGTGTACATGTCGAATATTTTATAATTGACCATATTGTTTAATAATAGGATTAATGTTTTATGTAATGACTAAGTTGGACCCAATGTATTATTCATTTAATTCTATGTTAGATATGAACTGTTTGTCGTTTTGTTATTGACTCATTGTAACGTAAAATTTCATGTATATTTATCAAAAGATGATGGGGTTTTTATGCCTACATGAGGACAGCCTCAAATAGGCTTTTCCCCATCCTCTAACTTTCATGGAGACCTATAAGGTCAGATGGAAATAGAATAATAAATAAATAAATAAATAAATAATTTAATTGTGAGGCGTCTTAAGCCTAAAGGGTGTTTTCATAATATTAGTTTCCACTGGATTTCTTTTATTTTTGCAACAATCGATTGGAAAATTAGTTACGCCTCCATCAACATGCGACATAATTGTAATGTTAGGACAAAAACTATCCAATTATTGAGCTAATGAAAAAGGTCGAGGCATGTTTTGAGCTCAGATTTCGATCAATTAGAGCTGAAAGGAAGGCCAACATGGATATTTTCAAGATAACGTTCTCTGGTTTCTGGAAAACATTCTAAAATGGCCCATAAACACCCAATATCAATATTTCTCAAACCAGAATACTGGTTTGACATTTTTGAATACAGGGGAAGCGACACGTGTACCCAATCCTCCAACCTATCCCTTTGCTCGACATCACTAGCGTTAGATTGCCGGTGGAAAGTAATCAATGATCACCACAGTAGTGATCACCTATCAATCGTCATCTCAATTGCTAATGGGTCAACTCCAACGGATCCAATCAATATTGCGTATGACCTCACACGTAATATTGATTGGAAGTCTCATGAGACCATTATATTGCAAAGAATCGAGTCCCACGAGGAGCTTCCTCCGGAGGAAAAATACGCGTTCCTTTCTGGCTTGATCATCGACGCCGCGACTTAAGCTCAGACGAAACCGATACCCGGGGTAACGATTAGATGGCGCCCCCTCCAAGTGGTGGGACAAAGAGTGCTCAGACCTGTACGCGCGAAGGTCCTCTATGCATTTTGCCTTCCGAGAACAAGGCACTATCGATTTGCTACGAAAGTACGATGTACTGGATAGACAGATGAAGAGCCTAATAAAAGCAAAAAAACACGGATACTGGCTGCGGTTTGTAAACGCGTTGTCGAGAGAAGTAGTAACATATCGAAAGAGAGTGAAGAGTATTCAGATCGCTGGATACTCGATTTTGCCAAAAGGTCTTTCCGGTTTCTCTACCGGAACAAAAGACCTTTCGCGACGTGTTATTAGTAACTACGGAAGAGCCGTCATTTTCGATGTTAGAATTTTTCGATGGATCCCCTTTCGTGCAACAATAAAGTTCCGGGATTGAATAGAATTAAATTCAACTCGTTGAAGAATTTACAAGCGAAAAGCAAAAAGACGCTTGTTGAACTTGTTCAACAAGTTTCTTGAGCTAAACATTGTTCCGCACGACTGGAGGAGTGAAATCCATTGCTATTCAATCATTCAATTATCACAATTCTCATAGGCAGATTGCTATGCTCTCTTGCCTGCGGAAATTAATGGAGAAAATGATCCTTTTACGGTTAGACAAATGGGTCGAAACAAACAGTTTACTTTCAGATACTCAGTTTGGCTTCCGCCGGGACAAAGAAACGAACGATTGTCTAGCGTTGCTTTCTACTGAAATCCAACTTGCCTTTGCTCGGAAAGAGCAGATGGTTTGTACATTATTGGATATTAAGGGGGTTTTGACTCTGTCTCTGTAGAAGTGTTAACCGAGAAACTGAATTTACAGGGACTTTCCCCAAATTTAAACAATTTTGCTCAATTTTTTGTCAGAAAAGTAGTATGTATTTCTTACATGGTGATTCGACAATCTCTCGAATTAGCTACATGGGTCTTCCCCAGGGCTCATAATTAAGCCCCCTCTTATAAAATTGTTACGTCAATGACATCGATAAATGTCTTGCAAATTCATGCAAGCTGAGATAACTTGCAGACGATAGCGTTGTATCCATTACTGGAAGCGAGACTAACGATCTGCAAGGACCATTGAAAGCTACCTTAGATAATTTGTCTGAATCGAATTCTCTCCGGAGAAAACTGAGTTGGTCGTTTTTTTCTAGGAAGCATAACCCAGCTCAGCTGCAGCTCCTACTAACGGGTAAAACGATCACTCAGGTTTTGGTCGCTAAATATCTCGGGGTCTGGTTCGACTCTAAATGCACCTGGGCTTGTCATATTAGGTATCTGACACGACAATGCCAACAGAGAATTATTTTCCTTTTACAATTACCGAAACCACATTCGTTGTTTTGCTTTCGTCTTGATTAGACGCAAATTGTTTATCTCCGTTTGATTCGCAAAATAACAATACACGAGTTATCGTACGGGTGTTTTTTTTTTCGATTAGTTCTTGTGTGCGATAACAATAGCCTGCAATATATCGGCAGAAACATCTTCTGCACACTGGTAGGGGCAGGCTACCCCGCCAGTGATCCGATACGCAGCTGATATATCAGCAAGAATAATTCTCCCGCACCGCTGTTACCCCGCTAGCAGCACGGACCACCATACGATCGAGCGAGTGGAAGTCAACTACAAGTGGCATCTACAAGGTCGCGTGTAGGATACGGCCACTGTGTCACAACACGAAGCTGGATCGTCATTGTTTGTTCTGCGGAGACGCTCGATTAATCCTACTATCAGCCGTGAGGTCGTGACTTAGACGTTCGGTGAAGTATTCACTTTAGAATTTTTATCATTATTATTAATAGTATTATTGTTATTGTTATTATTATAATTATTATTACTATTATTATTATTATTATCATTATTATTATTATTATTATTATTATTATTATTATTATTATTATTATTATTATTATTATTATTATTATTATTACTATTGTTATTAGTATTAGTATTACTGCCTTTTTTTTATTTTGATCCATTGTAGTTTGAAAAATTGTTTTTAAAATTTAATAGCAACTACTTGACCCCCCCTCACATTCGAATATTTATCGTTTGTGTGCGGTAGAGCGTAACGCTCCCGCAAAATGGACGACATGCAGGTGCAACTATTCCTGGATGTGGAAACAACTGGGGAAGAGATTGAGATCTCCCCCATCAATTCCCCTCTACCTTCCCCGCTACCTAGCCCCGTACCAAGGGTACCGGCAACACGGGTGAAAGCTTACCCAGATGCTTCGAAAGGTCCGTTCGTAGTTTACTTCAGGCCCATAAAGAAGCCTCTAAATATAATTCAAATCGGCAAGGACCTGGCAAAACAGTTTTCGGACGTAACCGAAATTACAAAGGTTAGACCGAACAAACTGCGAGTTGTTGTGAGTAGCTTGAAGCAAGCAAACGCAATTGCTAGCTACGAGCTCTTCACGAGAGAGTACCGCGTGTACATCCCTGCCAAGGACGTGGAGATCGACGGTGTGGTTACCGAAGGAAGCCTCACGGTCGATGACATTTTGCGTCACGGGGTTGGCTGCTTCAAGAACCCCCTGATTCAAGATGTAAAGATACTGGATGTCAAGCAATTGCATTCAGTATCCATCGAAGAAGGGAAGAAGAAATTCTTCCCTTCGGATTCCTTCCGTGTAACATTCGCCGGATCCGCACTGCCGAACTACATCTCTTTGGACAGGGTTCGTCTGCCTGTACGCCTGTTCGTACCGCGGGTCATGCATTGCCAAAACTGCAAGCAGTTAGGTCATACAGCCACCTACTGCTGCAACAAGGCACGCTGCAGCAAGTGCGGAGGCAATCATGCTGAGACCGCTTGCAGTGAGGATACTGAAAAGTGTCTTTACTGCGAGGGAACTCGGCATGACCTTTCGGCGTGTCCCGCGTACAAACAGCGCGAGGAAAAAATAAAGCGTTCCCTCAAGGAACGATCAAAGCGCTCTTTCGCAGAAATGCTGAAGAGTGCTGAGCCACCCTCGACAGGAAACATCTTTTCCTTTTTGCCAACCGATGAGGGTACATCTGACGATCCCCTCGAAGGGTGTTCTTATGCCATGCCAGAAGGATCTAGGAAGAGGAGAATGATCAACTCTCCTAATCTTTCTCGCAAAGGTCGCAAGATAACCCCTAGCGGAATGACCAATAAGCCAACACAAAAAGGAAGCGGTGAAGAAAAACCGAAGCAAGTACCTCCCGGTTTTAATTTTAAATCAAACCAGGAGTACCCACCGCTTCCGGGGGCACCAAAAACCCCTCGTGCACCCATTTCTCGATCAGAAGATAAAAAAGAAACAGGGTTCATAAAATTTTCTGATATTGTGGACTGGATATTTAAAACATTCAACATACCAGATCCCCTACAAAATATTCTTCTTGCCCTTCTTCCTACAGTGAAAACCTTTTTGATGCAACTAGCAGCAACTTGGCCCCTCATTTCAGCTATCATATCTTTCGATGACTAATACGGCGAAAGAGGTTAGGAATTTTATCACTGTATTACAGTGGAATTGCAGAAGTATCATCCCCAAATTCGATCTATTTTCTCATTTAATAAATACATACAATTGTGACGCATTTGCGCTCTGTGAAACCTTTCTCAATTCAAACGATCAACTCAATTTCCACGATTTTAACATTATTCGTCGAGATCGAGACTCACACGGTGGAGGGGTACTTTTAGGGATTAAAAAGTGCTATTCCTTCTTCCGAATCGACCTCCCCTTGATCTCGAATATTGAAGTCGTTGCCATTCAAACGAATATGAATGGAAAAGACCTATGCCTTGTTTCGTTATATATGCCTCCATCCGCGCGGATTGAACAGAAGCATCTCACTGATATAGCAGAGTTGCTTCCCGCGCCTTTTTTGATATTGGGAGATTTTAATTCTCACTGTTCGCTATGGGGGTCGCTGTACGACGACAACCGATCTTCTTTAATCTGTAACTTGATCGACGACTTCAATATGACAGTTTTGAATACTGGGGAAGCGACACGTGTACCTAATCCTCCAGCACGTGAAAGCGTGCTTGACCTATCCCTTTGCTCGACATCACTAGCGTTAGATTGCCGGTGGAAAGTAATCAACGATCCCCACGGTAGTGATCATCTTCCAATCGTTATATCAATTGCTAATGGTTCAACTTCCCCGAACCCAATCAATATTTCCTACGACCTTACACGTAATATTGATTGGAAGTGTTATGAGTCTATTATAGCGCAATCTATCGAGACTCACGAGGAACTTCCTCCGGAGGAAGAATACGCGTTCTTAGCTGGCTTGATAATCGACGCCGCGACTCAAGCTCAGACGAAACCGATACCCGGGGTAACGATTAGACAGCGCCCTCCCAACAAATGGTGGGACAAAGAGTGCTCTGAGCTGTACGCGCGAAGGTCCGCGGCGTATAAGGACTACCGGGAGTACGGCACTGTCAACCTGCTTCGAAAGTACGAGGCACTGGGCAGGCAGATGAAGAGCTTAGTAAAGGCGAAAAAACGCGGGTACTGGCGGCGGTTCGTAAACGCGTTGTCCAGGGAAACAGCGATGAGCACTCTTTGGGATACCGCCAGGCGCATGCGGAACCGTGACGTTTCGAATGAAAGCGAGGAGTATTCAGATCGCTGGATACTCGATTTTGCCAAAAAGGTCTGTCCGGACTCTGTACCGGAACAGAAAACCTTTCGCGACGCGTTATTAGTAACTACGGAAGAGCCTCCATTTTCGATGTTGGAATTTTCAATGGCTCTCCTGTCGTGCAACAATAAGGCTCCAGGGTTAGATAGAATAAAATTCAACCTGTTGAAGAATCTACCCGACTCTGCAAAAAGACGCTTGTTGAATTTGTTCAACAAGTTTCTTGAGCTAAATATTGTTCCGCATGACTGGAGGGAGGTAAAAGTCATTGCTATTCGGAAACCCGGGAAACCTGCCTCTGATCACAATTCATATAGGCCGATTGCGATGCTCTCTTGCCTCCGGAAATTAATGGAGAAAATGATCCTCTTACGGTTAGACAAATGGGTCGAAACAAACGGGTTACTTTCAGATACTCAATTTGGCTTTCGCCGGGGCAAAGGGACGAACGATTGCCTAGCGTTGCTTTCTACTGAAATTCAACTTGCCTTTGCTCGAAAAGAGCAAATGGCTTCTGCGTTCATGGATATTAAGGGGGCTTTTGACTCTGTCTCTGTAGAAGTTTTAAGCGCGAAACTTCATTCGCAGGGACTTTCACCAAATTTGAATAACTTTTTGCTCAATTTGTTGTCAGAAAAGCATATGTATTTCTCACATGGCGATTCGACAACTTCCCGAATTAGTTACATGGGCCTCCCCCAGGGCTCATGTTTAAGTCCTCTCTTATATAATTTTTACGTCAATGACATCGATGAATGTCTTGCAAATTCATGCACGCTAAGGCAACTTGCAGACGATAGCGTTGTATCCATTACTGGTGGCAAGGCTAGCGATCTGCAAGGACCATTGCAAGATACCTTAGACAATTTGTCTGAATGGGCTCTTAAGCTGGGTATCGAATTCTCTCCAGAGAAAACTGAGCTGGTCGTTTTTTCTAGGAAGCATAACCCAGCTCAGCTGCAGCTCCTACTAACGGGTAAAACGATCTCTCAGGTTTTAGTCGCTAAATATCTCGGGGTCTGGTTCGACTCTAAATGCACCTGGGCTTGTCATATTAGGTATCTGACACAAAAATGCCAACAGAGGATTAATTTTCTTCGTACGATTACCGGAACTTGGTGGGGTGCTCACCCAGGAGACCTTCTAAGGTTATACCAAACAACGATATTGTCAGTTCTTGAGTACGGCTGTTTCTGCTTTCGCTCCGCCGCGAACACGCACATTATAAAATTAGAGAGAATACAATATCGTTGTTTGCGTATTGCCTTGGGTTGCATGCAGTCGACCCATACGATGAGTCTTGAAGTGTTAGCGGGTATTCTTCCGTTGAAACATCGTTTTTGGAATCTCTCTTACCGGTTGCTAATTCGATGCACAGTTATGAACCCATTAGTAATTGAAAATTTCGAGAGGTTGGTCGACCTTCAATCTCAATCCAGATTTATGACTTTATATTTTGACTATATGGCTCAAGATATTAATCCTTCTTCATACGATTCCTCCAATGTCGCACTTTTAGCTACTTCTAATAATGCTATATTCTTCGACACCACCATGAAACAAGACATTTCTGGTATCCCGGATCAATTGCGACCCCAAGAGATCCCTAAGATTTTTTCCAATAAGTTTAAACATGTTAGTTATGATAAAAGGTTTTACACTGACGGATCTAATCTAGATGAGTCCACTGGCTTCGGTGTTTTCCACGAAAATTTTACCGCCTCCTACAAACTCGATGCTCCTGCTTCCGTGTACGTCGCAGAACTTGCTGCTATTCAGTACTCTCTTGGAATCATCGAAACCCTACCCATAGACCACTACTTCATCTTCACAGATAGTCTCAGTGCCATTGAGGCTCTGCGATCAATGAAGCCTGTGAAGCACACCCCGTATTTCCTGGGGAAAATACGGCGGTTTTTAAGTGCTTTAACAGATAAAAATTACAGGGTTACCTTAGCGTGGGTCCCTTCTCATTGCTCGATTCCGGGTAACGAAAAGGCTGACTCTTTAGCTAAGGTGGGTGCTATTGACGGCGATATTTATGAAAGACCATTTGCTTATGATGAATTTTATAGCATTTTGCGTCAGAGAACACTCAACAGTTGGCAATCATCATGGAACTCAGATGAACTGGGACGGTGGCTACATTACATTTTTCCTAAGGTATCGACGAAAGCATGGTTCAAGGGGTTGGATGTAGGTCGGGACTTCATTCGCGTGATGTCCAGACTTATGTCCAATCACTATACGTTAAACACGCATCTCTTTCGTATAGGGCTTGTAGACAGTAATCACTGCGTTTGTGGCGATGGCTACCATGACATCGAGCATGTTGTTTGGTCGTGTACCGAATACTGTGGTGTTAGGTCTGAGCTTATAGATTCCCTTCGGGCCCGAGGAAAACAACCGAACGTACCCGTTAGAGACATTCTGGGAAGCGGTGATCTCCAGTACATGACACAACTATACGGGTTTATAAAAAATGCTGGCATTAAAATTTGATTTCTTTTATCTATTTGCTAGAATACAATTTCTGTCACAAACTGAAAGAGAATGATACACCCGGCTGGAGACACTAAAATGAAGACTCGGCATCTCTATGTTTACGCAGACACCTCAGACCAAAACTGCTCAAACAGAACATCACAGGTTAGCCACGTACAAATGAATACATTCTGTAATATAAAATAATTAAAAACAAAATTGTAACACCCCTCCTCTCACCTTAAATCCCCACTAGCTCGTAGTCGGCCGCGAGAATAAAGAAAAGGCCTCCCTCTTTTCCCTGCTAATTTAGAATTTAAAAAAAAATGTACTTGGCTCAGTTAAACATAAATTGTATCGTGCCGTGTCAAATAAACTATTTAAAACAAACAATTACCGAAACCTGGTGTGTTGCCCACCCAGGAGACCTTATAAGGTTATACCAAACAACAATACTGTTAGTTCTTCAAAACGGTTGTTTCTGCTTTCGCTTCGCCGTGAACACACATTTTACAATTAAAAAAGAATACAATATCGTTGTTTGCGTATTGCCTTGGGCTGCATGCAGTCGACCCATACGATGAGTCTTGAAGTGCTAGCGGGCATTTTTCCGTTGAAACATCGTTTTTGAAATCTCTCTTACCGGTTGATAATTCGATGCACAGTTATGAACCCATTAGGGGCCATCCACATACCACGTGGACAGATTTTAAACGATTTGAACCCCCCCCCCCCCCCCCGGGACAACTGCTCACATAAATTCTAAAAAAATTATATGGACCGTGGACATTACACATAACCACTTGACCAACTTTGCTGAAGACATGATTGTTTTATATCCTAAGATCCTCGACTTACAATTCATCTAACATGCACAGACTGGACATGTACCACGTTGCAACGTGCATCGTATGGCAGAGGAAATGCAGTCCAATTCAAGTTGCGAAGCGCGTATAAAAGAAATTGTTTTTGGACTGGTTCTACACGTTCTTCGTGTGCGGCAGCATGAGATTACAATATTCCACAATAGGTCTAACATATGTAATATAATGCGGGGAGTCACCCAAATGTATTGCACGTTCCGGAAAACAGTACGCCAAACACTTAATGGGAGGCCTCAGGTGCCCAACCGGTAAGCCGGCTGCGAAACCACGGGCATAAGGGTAACTGAACTTGAACCACTGCTATGCGGCTCAGCACTCACCGCTCACCAAAATAAAAATTGTAAATTGCAATGCGCTTGAAATTATAACAACTTTGGTTCTACTTTTTGATTCAAATAATAATTTAATTTTTATGAAAATTATTTATTTTAAATGCAAGCTGAATAACTTTTGTTACTTTTTGTTCCTACAAAATCAAGTATGAACACCTTTATGTGAACCTCTTATTGGAAATAGCTATTTCGTAATTTCGTAATTGTTTTCGTTTGTTTTAACACAAAAGATCAAAGTGGTCCGAAACATACGAAACATGAGCAATAAATATAGCGATGTGGCTATTTTCATATTAATAAGTTAGTGATTAGTGATTAGCGAAAGTTCCGCTAATGTGGGTTTAGCGTTTAGCGTTTAGCGATTATCGAGTTAAATTTTCCGATTAGCGGCTTAGCGATTAGCGTCACTAAATTGTCGGTTAGCGGTGCCCACCACTGGTTATGACAATGAATCTACAGTAAACAAAATACAGAAAAAAATAAATACATGGTATCTAACACACACATATGTATTTACAGATCGAACTCACTGATGTTAAAGCGCTACAATTCAGTTTATATACAGCCAATGTAAAATTGTTTATGAAATAAACTCGAAATAGATGTACGGGTTAAATCGATACGAATGCATGTATGTCAAGATAGACAAATCAGGAACGCGTTCCTCCAGCAACCTCATGAGCACGAGTTCGAGATTCGAGACTGGCAGTAAGATAATTGGATACTAAAAAGGTATTTTTTTCACTAACAATATTATAAAAATAAACGATGAAAAAAACACACAAAAGTGCCAAAAATCGAGAGATTTAGATGTGTTCGAATAGCCTAAACAATAAAAAAAGTCTTATTAAGACGAATATATATTTTGAATTATGTTTATCGTAGCCGTAATAAAGCTGAAAAAGCACTTTTTCAGAGAGATAGAATGTACAATTAAGCCATGGAACTGTCATATAGCCGCTTATTTAGACTATAAGCCAGGTACTGTTGGCTGTAAAAGAGTTTTTCTAGAAGCTGTACAAAGAATGAATAATCGCTTCTACAGAATCGATTAGCATGTATAACAGTTGTTCAAATGTCTGAGCTATTTCTTATTCAGCCCTCGTCCGGCTATTTAGAAAGCCGAATGTAACAAGTAGCTGATTTAGTTCTCCAAAACCGACTTATTAAAAACTGATTAAACACTTAGGAATATATTATTCGACCTATGTTCAGCCGTCAGCTGAATAAGATTAGTTATAAAAACGTTTATTTAACCAAAAAGTGTTTCTTAAGCATTCATGTCACTTCCGGTATGTTTGGAACATGTTCGAAATAAGTGAAAATAATCAATATCCACTTTATTTTTTTATGCTTCTCAAGAATTTACCCCATTTTACCTCAGAAATAATTTCTGGATACGCCAGGCATTATACAAGTAAAATGAGAAAGGAAATTATGTTTTTATGTTCGTTAAACGCAAATTAAATATTTTTTCTGTGATTCGATAATCCGGAAATCTCGATTATCCGAAATGAAAATTTTTGTGATGTTCCGGATAATCGAGTCCGACCTGTATATGTATTTATATATATATATATATATATATATATATATATATATATATATATATATATATATATATATATATATATATATATATATATATATATATATATATATATATATATATATATATATATATATATATATATATATATATATATATATATATATATATATATATATATTTATATATATATTCATTTATTTATTTATTTATTTATTAAACAATTTATCTAGTAATTAATTAATTAATTTATTTCTTCATTAATTAATTAATTTATTTACTTATTTATTCATTTAGTTGTTTATTTATTTATTTATTCATTTATTTATTTATTTATTTATTTATTTATTAATTTATTTATTTATTTAGTTGTTTATTTATTTATTCATTTATTTATTTATTCATTCATTTATTCATTTATTTATCTATTTATTTATTTATTTATTTATTTAGTTATTTTTAACTTATTAATTTATTAAAATATTTATTTATTTATTTGTTTATTTATATATTTTATTCATTTATTTATTTTTTTTTTTTATTTATTCATTTATTTATTTATTTATTTATTTATTTAAATAATTATTTATTTTTTTATTTATTAGAAGTAGGAACAAGAATATTGTTACTGATTTATCTGCATCAAATCATGCGAAACTATGCGAATCAAAAAAGCCAAAATAACTTACTTGATTTTAAGCTCTCGCCTATATGTTCTCAGGGACGGATTTCCGCGAAGGCAAAGCAGGCGGTCGCCTGCTCGTCAATCATCGAAGGACGCCAAATGAGTGAGCGAAAATGATAATAATAAATTGAATGTTCGGCAGTGCCTACTTCTTTGAAAATGCTCATAACATAAACTTAACAATGACAAGCAGGGGGCGCAAATCAATTTTCGCCTGCAGCTTAAATTACTCTTCGTCCGCCCCTGTATGTTGTACAGTTTTCTGGTATGATTGCTCTAACAAAACGTCCCGTTGATGTCTCCTGCTCGTCAAATAATACCACGGATCGAGAGCTCGGCGAACCCGTCGTCATCAACTACGGCCAACAGTTGTATATTCTTTACTATATAGCGAACTAATGCTTTGTCCAATACCTTTTTTATGAGAAGCTGGACTGTTCGGCACGCCGCTTCACTTGATGTATTTTCTCATCGATGCATGTGTTCTTGACTATGCATTCCTTCGACATTGGCCCTGAAAATAAATGGAGTTATTAATTTCACTCAAAAGACTACTACCAAACAAAAGATCAATAAGCTTTTATGAACTTAAGAAAAAAATAATGATAGAAATACTACATATAACGATTACTTACCGCCCATCATTGTAAAAACTTGAATCAGATGATATTTGAATTCCCGAATGCGCTTCACGTAATTTACCGGGTGAGGCGATTGCAAATGATATCGACGGTTAGTAGTGAGACAAATCGCGCCGAATGACCGATGGTCGACCGTACATCGACCATTTTTGATTGGAATGAATTTTTGCACACGTATTTGGCATAGCAAACTGAGCATTTTTCACAGATGGAGAGATTTTTTACACCCATGAGTTACATTCTAAAAGGACGTATGTCTTTTGGCATAGGTTTTATTCAAAGCATTGTAGTCCAGAAACCGATGGTTGTATAGGAAAATTGTCTGAGAATGAGTTGTAGGAAATTAAAAATGCATTATTAAAAAAATAGACACCGTACAAAAAAAATTTTTTTGACCAAAAAAATATTAAAAATAAACATTAAATTTCAATTTAAAAAAAAATTGATTATTTTTTTATTTTTTTAAATAAACTTGACGTTAAAACGCAACTTTTAAAAAAAAGTCCAGGATGATTATTTATAAAAATTATAGTTCAAACATTTTTCAAAAAAAATTTATTCTGATGAATTTAAAAGATGCAAGGAGTCAATTTAAATCAAAAAGCTCTTGGTAGTAAACATTTTAAAGGCAGTAAAGTATTTGGATACGAGTTATTTCTAATTTAAGCTCGAAAAATTATTAAAATTTTGGAAAATACACGTTTTTCCTAATTTGTCCGTGGTTCTCCATTAAAAACCATACGTTCATTGGAATGCTTGATCAAAAATATACAATTCATTCTTTGACAACAAAACGATTGGATAAATAACTCAGGCGCTGTACCTTAGCCCACCTACACGTTCCCCTTTGCCGAATGTTTTATAAAAAAATATGTTTGTCGTGCAACACTACCTACTTGTAAACTACGCTACCAATATCCTATAATATCAGTTTTCGTATATAAATACGATTGCACTTCTTTAGAAGTGTTTGTAACAATTTGCATTTTGTGAAGAAAATGGAATACACCAAATCCAAGTGCTGTAAACCCTTTCCTGATCATCGGTGCTCATAAAGCTTACGTAAATTAAACGAAAACGTTATTGCAAAATTAAAAATATTGAACTTTCAAGCACATTTTAATACGTCTTTATCGATTTGTGATTCGTGTAGATTATATTGTATCGAAGTGAAAGATGAATTTGATCTCGAAGAGCATCCACACAATTCATTCATGGAACCATCAAAGTCAGGATGTGGAAGGAACATTCTACCGACGGAGTTGCAACCATCTGCATCTGTATACGAATTGGCGGAGATACCATCAATCGTATCATCATATTCTCAAGAAAGCATTTAAAAAGAATACTCCAGAACACAGAAAATTGAGTTATTCAACAAAGGCCTAGCTGGAATCAACGTTTCACCGATATCACTGGCAAAGCTCAATCAGGAAAAATATCCTAAAAAAAAGTATCTGAACAATACTGACGGTATAAAAAAAACCTAAATTAATCCACCTAGCGGTCAGACCCAGCCTTTCTCATTCAAACTTTTATTTGTTTAAATAGATTTACATGGACGCTTCAATCCAATAAATGTATATTCACTCTTGAAAAATATTGATGTTGTAATCTATACATATAAAAATGCAATCCGGTCTGTCTGTCTGTCTGATCCATATAGGCTCGAAAATTACCGAACCGATCGGCGTGAAAATTTGTATGTAGGGGTTTTTGGTGCCTATAAAGGTTCCTATGATAGTTTGAGACCCCTCCCTTTTCTGGAAGGGAGGGGTCTCATACAAATGAAACATAAATTTCTTCACAACTCAAGAACAAACCAAGCAAATGAAACCGAATTTGGCATGTAGATGTTTTAAGGGATAAAAAATATGTCCATAATGTTTTGACACCCCTCCTTCTTTCAGAAGGGAGGGATGCCATACAAATGAAACACAAATTTCTGCACATCTCGAGAGCTAACCAACTAAATGGAAACAAATTTGGCAGGTGAATGTTTTAGTGGTAACAAATATGTTCCATAATCGACCTCAGGCAACATTTTGGATTGTAAGATGGCAACTTTCTGGAAATCAGCCTGAAATGGACGATTCCCATTAAATATGAGTATCTCCGGAACCAGAAAGATGCACAGAAGCTAAAAATTGATCACAGACACAATCTTGAATTTTAAGATGGTGACTTCCGGTGTCTGGCAAACAGCCGGAAATGACCAAATACCATTCAATATGAATGTTTTCGGAACCAGAGTTACGCCCAGATGACAGAAATCGATTTCACAGGCAATTTTAAAGTTCAAAATGACGACTTTCGGTTTCTGAAAAACAGCCCAAAGTGACCAAATACCACCCAATATGAGTATCTCCGGAGCCATAATGTTGCAAGAACACCACTATGAATTGTAGGATGGCAACTTCTGGTTTCTGGGAAACAGTCAAAACTGGCCGATTTTCGTCTGACATGAGTATCTCCGGATCTAGAATGATACACAGCAGCTGAAATCGACCACACACCCCATTTTGGATTCTATGTTGGTGACTTCCGGTTCCTGGGAAACAGCCGAAAATGATCGAATAACACCCAATATGGGTGTTTCTTCAACCAGAATGACGCTCAGAGGCTAGAAATTATCTTAAATACCATTTTGAAATCCAAGATGGCGACTTCCGGTTTGTGAAAAACAGCCTAAAATAACCAAATACCATCCAATATGGGTATTTCAGGAATTGTTATGACGTACTGAAGCCACAAATCGACCTCAGACAACATTTTTAATTGTAAGATGGCGTCTTCCGGTGTCTGGAAAACTTCCGAAAATGACCAAATACCACCCAATATGAGCGTTTCTTTGACCAGATTGACGCACGAAGGGCAGAAATTGTTCCCAAATGCCATTTTAAAATCCAAGATGGCGACTTCCGGTTTGTAAAATAACCAAATACCATCCAATATGAGTATCTCTGGAACTAGAATGATGCAATGAGCTAACAATTGACCTCAGGCACTATTTTGAATTGCTAAATGGCAACTTTTAGGAAACAGTCGAAAATGACCGAATAATACTCAATATTTATATTTCCGTAATCGAGATGATGCATAGAAACCAAACATTGACCCTTGACACCATTTTGAATTTAAAGACGACCACTTTTAGTTTCTGGAAAACAACCAAAATAACTAAATACCTCCCAATATGGGTATTTCGGGTGTCCGATTGTTGCCAGAAATTCTGCTGAAAATGACCGAATACCACCCAATATGAATATATTCAGAATTAAGGCGATGTACAGAAGCCAAAAGTCGAGGATATTCTCATTTCGATAAACTCAATCATTTCAGACGATTTGTTATGTGACTTTGATCATATCCTATGGCCGATTCGTCGTGCATTTGCAGACTTTCAACACATCGCAAGGAATCAATAAATTTGAAACATTCAAATAGTACGATACCACATTTAAATTATGTTGAGGCCAAATATATCGATCAAAGCAGGTATAGTTTTAAATAGTCTTTGAATTTCTTTTCTTTCCATGACTTTTGAGCCACATATCAAATTGTTTTTTTTTTATTCTTGCTTATTTTCCGTCGGTCTAGTTCCGCCACTGTTGTGGCCAATCACCGACGCCCAGGGAGGCGACTCCACACCTAGGACCCTAACTCACGACCCGTTTATTAACGGACCGGCGCCAACGGCTTTACTTTCTCATGCGATGGAAGGCGTGATCCCAGAGATTTTTCGCCTCAGAAAATCTCCCGGTGTCGGCGAGGGTTGAATCTAGACCAGTTGGGTTGGTTGTGAGTGGATCACGCCACCTCACAACCATCGACACCTATGTCGGCGGTGGGATTCGAACCCAGGCGTCGAGCGTGGTTGGCGGAGACGTTACCAACCACGCTAGGCCCCCGCTCTACATATCAAATTGTTATGAAGTTTGTTATTCGTAAGTTCGAGAGATGACTCGTTCGTATGACACTAGTTATGTTCAAATAAGTCATGTAGTTCTTGAGATAATAGACTTTAGTTGTTTTATTAACAATTTAATACAAAACGGTTGCTTAAGTTCGATAATAATCAAATAAAATGGGAACGTATAGGGCAGCCAAACTTTGAAACCACGTGTTCAATCATAATTCATCAGTTAA